>NW_010358483.1:122977-124925 GCF_000414095.1 Morus notabilis | reverse complement strand
TTTTATTAAATAAATAATAAATATCCTATTACATCTTATGCTTCTAGGACACCATTCCTAACAATCTCCCACTTGTCCTAAAGCAGGTAGAATATGTCTCTAAAATTGAAACTTTCTAGGTATCTATGACTGATCTATGTCTGGAACAACTTCCAGATCAGTTAAGAATTTCTAGAGCCAGGTTGCTTTCTTTTTGCTGCTTCACAAGCTGCTACACATTAACTCTAATGATAGAATTAGCAATCACACTTTGCCAACAACCTTTCTTGTCTTAACTCCTTCACCTAGTGTGAGCACAGACTTGGATGTTGACTCTCAAAATCCACGTATGACTCATAGTCAAAGTCTATATATCCAGTGAAAGACAACTCTTTCACTGACTAAACTATCTTATAGTTTCTTTATTTTCCTTATACACTTAAGGATACACTACACGGCAGCTCAATGATTGAATCTTGAGTTCAACTGATAACGACTGACTACTCCCACTGAATATCATATATTCGGGCTTGTAAAGAATAAGAACGTCTTCTTTTCTTTTGTTTGAAACATCTTTGTTTTGATCAAATCCATAAGACTTAATAGCCTTATCAAACCGAACGTTTCATGATCTAAAAGCTTGCTTCAATCCATAAATGGATCTCTACATCTTGCAGACTTTATGCTCTAGGCCTTTCTCTATGTAACCCTCTAGCTGATCGATATAGATGGTTTCCTCAAGATAGTCATTCAGTAAAGCTGTCTTGACATCCATCTGCCATATCTCATATTCAAAATATGTCGTTATGGTTAAGAGTGTTCGGATGGATTTAAGCATGGCCACCGGTGAGAGAGTTTCCTCTTAGTCAATTCCCTCTTTCTGGGTGTAACCCCTAAACCACTAGCCCTGCTTTATAAGTCTCTACTTTTCCATCTGCTTCTCTCTTTCTCTTGAAGATCCACTTGCATCCAATGGGTCTTACCCCTTCAGGTAGATCTACAAGTTGCCAAACTGAGTTACAGTACATGGACTCTATCTCGAGTTTCATAGTTGCTTGCCACTTTTCCTTATCAAAATCATCCATCGTAGTCTTAAAGGTCAACGGATCCTCTTTACCATCATCAACAATGACGATCTGTGCTTCCTCAGTATACCGGTCAGGTAACTTGCTTACCCTCCCACTACGACGAGGTGCCACAAGAGTTTGATTAGGAATCGTGGTCATTCTTAGCGTTCCAACAACTCTTGTCGGTTGTGGTCCAATCTTATTGGAAAGTAACTTTTCCAGAACTGCTTTGCTTCTGGGCTTGATAACTATCATATAGTCATGCTCCAGAAACGTGGCATTTGTCGATTCAAATACTTTTGATTCATATGACTATATAAAATAATCATTCTCTTGTCCCCATTGCATATCCTACAAACATGCATATTTATGATCTTGGTTCCAACTTCCCAGTCTATTATTTCATCACATGAGCCGGACACACCTATATGTGAATATGCTTCAAAACTGACTTTTGACCATTCTACAACTCTAGGGGCGTCTTTGGTATAGACTTAGATGGTATTAGATTCAGAATATACACGGTGGTTCTTAGGGCATAATCCCAGAATGAAGTAGAATGTGAAGAATAACTCAACATTGATCTTATCATGTCGAGCAAAGTCTGATTTCTCTTTTCGGCTACACCATTCTGCTATGGTGTACCGGGCGTAGTCAATTAGGATACCACACCTTCTTCAATTAAGAAATCCTGAAATATTTAGTCCAGGCATTCACCCCCTCGATCTAATCGAAGTGTCTTGATTGGTTTACCAAACTGTTTTTCAACTTCTGCTCAGAATTCTCTAAACTTTCTAAAAGTTTCAGATTTCCGTTGCATTAGGTAAACATAACCATATCTCGAATAATCATCAATAAAAGTGAGGAACTATTCGTAACCTCCTTTATCTTGGACGTTTAAC
>NW_010358483.1:119590-122703 GCF_000414095.1 Morus notabilis | reverse complement strand
TTACTAACTTTTAGTTCGCATAAAGGACCATCCTTTACCAGTCTTTAAATCTTGTTTAGGCTAATATGACTAAGTCTAAGATGCCACATATATGTGTTATTTATCGTGAGAGATCATTTGCTTCTTATTCTTAGGTTCGGCAACTTTTGAACATTTCAACATTTCGCAGTGAGCCAGGCATCAGTTTAAACGATATAAACCATTTTCCAAATATCCAGAACATATATCGGAACAATTCCGAAAGATGTGGACTAGATTATTATTAAAGGCAATTGTTCAAATAATTTGGAATTAGAAATCAAATTTCTCTTTATGCTTGGAGGGAAATAAACATTGTTCACAACAAGGTATTTCTAAAATTGAAGTCTAACTTCTCCCACTGCTTTTGCCGATATCCTCGCGGTATTCCCACTTTCATCGTGTAGTCCCTGACGGTAAGTTCTTTGTAAGAACTAATATTTTGCAAAGAGAACTAAAACATGATTAGTTGCTCCCGAATCAAACATCCAGGACGAGGAATCACCCTCGACTAAAGATGTTTCTAGAATTAGTAAATCTTATTTACTTTGATTCTTTTTCTTTGTTTAGGTGGAAACAATTTCCATTTAAGGGCTAAAACTTAATATAAACATGAGTAGCAACTCCCGAATCTACTATTCAGGATAAGGAATCACCCTTTTTACTAAAACATGTTTTTAGAACTAGCAAATCATATTTGCTTAGGTTCCTTTCTTTTTTTTTTTTTTCGGGAAACAATTTCTTTGTAAGAACTAAGACTTAATAAAGAAAATAAACATGAGTAGCAACTCCCGAATCTACTATTCAGGAATAAGGAATCACCCTTTTTACTAAACATGTTTTTAGAACTAGCAAATCATATTTTCTTGAGTTCCTTTCTTTATTTTGAGAAACAATTTCCTTGTATTTAGCCAACCCTTTTATTTTATGGATTTCCAGATACGATATATAATGACTACATTATCTCATAAGCTGTCTCCATGCCTTCAGGCTTCTTGTGAATTACCACGCACAACCCTAGCTAATAGTTAGCTACAGTGGTTTTGTTAGGGACATGAGGACAATCCTCCATTTGGGACAAACTTATATTCATCACATGAATGTAAGTTGTTTATGTTACTATACCACTTTGCATAGTTTATCTCTAGTCAGTGTTTCAGTTTCATGTAGTGAGATTTTAGGATTTGACATATTGCTGAAAATAAGTAGAATATTCATCTAATCAATTTATGTGCATGAATATCAAAACATGTGAATTTAGGCACAATTAAATATGATGCATGATGCACACGAAAAATACATAAATCATGTTTTAATTTTAGGTGCCAACGATAATCCAATTTACCACAAATAAAGTGTACCTTTGGGTAGTCAAATTATTTGCAAATTGAACCGAGACTCCTCTCAGTTAATAAACATACTCAAAATATCTCATATTTTCATATTTATTAACTACCGTTATTTTAGTCAAAATATAACCAACAAACTTTGATTATATCTTCATGAGTGTAAACCACCGTTTCAGATCCCATAGACTTAACTCCGGATTGCTACCTTTGGGTAGTCAATTCGAAAATACATCCTGAAATCCTATCTCTAGGAAGCCAACCTTGTTATTGATCCGGCAAGAACACTCTCCTTGAGGAGGGCGATTCAATGTCGCTGTAAAACCCCTCTCCGGATCTCACGGTGTTGCGCTAACGGTGGAGACTAGTGGGTTGTATTGTCATACAACCCTCACCCACTCATTATTTTGCAAATATGTTTTTTGTTTGAAAAAACATCTCATGGTTTTCAAATTGAAAAATCTAAAATTTAACACTTAAATTCAATTTCACATGTAACAGTATTTTGCAAATCAATTTTGCAATTTAAATCAATTTAATCATATTAAATCGATTTTAGCGCATGGTTCTTATTTTATTTTATTTTTCTAAAACCCTTTTATAATAAATAAAATAAATAATAACAAATGCGCGTGTATATATGACATGTTATAAAACATATGAGTAGGCACATTATATCTATATGGCATGTTATATGCATGGACATATAATATATAATTATCAACATAAAATATAAATATATGCAATCGGCTATTGAGATGGATTTGGCCGGGTCCTATGGAAATTATAAATCACAACCAAATCAAATAAATAAATAATTACAATAATTATTTTCTTCCGTTCGATTCTTGAACTCTTCATTCTTTGGCTTCGTTCGTCGTCTTCAGGTCGGATTTCACCTTCTTTGGGGCCCGAAACTCTTCCGGGTCTGTCAGCACGCATTACGAGGGTTTTGAAAAACCTCGGGTCCATTCGGGGTCTAATTCCCGAATCTGGGCTGCCAACTGCGCATTGCTGGGCGCGCTCTTTGCGCGCGCGCTGGGATGCGCCCTGGTTGCACGCTGGTGCGCGCTGGTGCGCGCCTTGGCCGTGCACTGTTACGTGTTGGTGCGCGCCCTGGCCGCGCGCTGTGGCCTTCTTTCTGGGCGATTTTTGGAAAAATTTCTGGGTAGACTTAAGGCTGTTTCTGGGCATCTTCAAAGCTTCAAACTTGATCTTCCATGCCTCCTTTTGATTCAGAATCAAAACCCTAATTCTACCCAAAACCTTGAATTACAGTAATTCTAATCCCGAATTAAATTACAAATAATTTAATTTGAACGAATTTAATGCGATCCATGGAACCATATAATTAACGACTAAATCCATCATCCATGCATTCATCATCATGAATCAAATATAAACATCCATAAATGCAAGTGCCTACCCAACACATACATACATAATTAATTTTTTATTATCAAATAATCGGAGCATAAATTAATATCGTCTATAGACCCCTCTAATACCAATTGTTGGTCTCCAAATCAAATTCAGATGCGGAAGCGCGGTGGTGCGGGGGGAGAGGCGGATCGTGTATAACAAAAATTTTCATTAAACTTTGAGATACTCTATAGATTATATTAATTTATGCACGAATAAATTAATCTCATTAATTTATATATATCAAGAACTCAATCAGGAAAAATACCTGGAAGCTGACTCGGATGATAACTTGAGTTCTTTGACCACGAACAGTCCTTGCTCCAA
>NW_010358483.1:118158-118563 GCF_000414095.1 Morus notabilis | reverse complement strand
CGTTAACCTCTCTAATTACTTCTTTATCCTTGAGTACCATTGATTCTCTAATGGACAGTGATTCATAAAACACATTCATGAATCGGAGCTCCTACTGGTCCAAGTACCGAATCAACCCTCAAGGGAATTATTTATCTACTTCTTTCTTAAGAAGGACTGGATTCCATCTCGTATAATAGCATTCCCGGCTACCTACTTCATCATGTCTCTAAAATACAAGGAATAGGATTCAGGGTCTCAGAATCCATACCGAGTAAATCAAAAGACACAAATCCATAAATAGGTGTTTGTTAAGAACTCAGGATTAAGATCATTCTATATATGATCATCGGTAGACTCAATTAGAATTTCTATACTTAACGGAATTATTAGAAATTCATATTGTGTCTGTGTCCTTGTTCCACA
>NW_010358483.1:113863-118021 GCF_000414095.1 Morus notabilis | reverse complement strand
GTTTTTTTATTATTATCCTTAAACATTATCCTCTCGTATATAATACTTATATACAATGTTTAAGGTTACATAAATAATCATGGAATTTTCATTGATATTCATAAAATATTCACAAATATATACACATAAAATTGATGAATAAACTCTTTTATTAAATAAATAATAAATATCATATTACATCTTATGCTTCTAGGACACCATTCCCAACAGCCTTCAGTACGACCGACCGAATACTTGAGGAACGTAGAAACGCATTACAAGAGGACATTATTGAAGCTTTGGTATGCATTAAGGATTGGGATCGTTCCGACCAACGCTTACACGATATAATTTCGCCAGCAAGCCAAGAATGAATCGATGAATTTAATAGATTAACTTTTAATTTTGAAGACGATCCTTCAGCTTTAAATTAAATTCTATTATTGTAATTTATAAATATTTATTTACTTTGTACAGTGCTATTGTAATCTTGTATAGACTTTGTAAGTTCGTCAAATTTGTAATTCGTCACAGATTGATTGCGTTCTTTTTTCTTTACCAAGTTTTTATACCAATTGGATTTTTCTTAATAAGGTTTTTAACGAGCTAATCATGAATTACAAATATAAAAATTAATAAATAATATATACATACCATATACAATTAATAAATAAAATTATATATAATAGTATATAAATATATAAAAAATATTAAAAAAATACTTCGGGCACCTCAGGCGGTCTCGGGCTACCCGACCGGGCTCGGGCAGCCAAAACTTACTCGAAGCCCGCCCTAAGTCTTGATCGGGTCGGGTAGCTCAAAAATTTAGACTTGGGCGAGCTCAATCATCAGGTAAAAATTTAAAATTTTCAGTGGTCGCGGGCGGCCCGTCCAAAATTTCAACAAAACATGGAAGAAAGCACCTGATGAAAAAATCGAAATTAATTGTTATGTTCTACTAATTTTATACCACGTGGGAGTGGACTTTACAGTGTAAAATCACGTATAATTCTATTTCTTGGTGTGTTTTGCTTATTCACGATCACATTCATATTCCATTAATAATGCACTTGTAGGTAGTTGAACATTTTATACCCCATGTTGAAAATGAAAAACTTTCGACACAAAATGGGGAAAAAAAAAGGGGAGAAAGTAAGATTAGAAAAATTAAATACTCAATAGTTTTCTATTTTTATTCCTTTAAATTTGTATAAAAAATTTATACATTTTCAATTAACGTGATATTGACTAAATTTAAGTTTACAAAACTAAAAGAAGTCCACAAGAATAAGTATTTTTCTTTTTTTTCTTTCTTATTCTTTTTTTTTTTTTCCTGCTCACCCATCGTTATAGAGTGATTGAGTATTAAAGTCCTCGTTCATTTTACCGATTCGAGTTTTCAGTTTTAGGTTTTTACAGTAAAAAGCTCTCAGAAAATATCACACCTAACTTTTTATGCTACAGTGAAAAGCTCTCAAAAAATATTACATCTTAACTGGAATTTACGAAGTGAATGAGGCCAAAATAACTGATTTGGTGGGGATTTTTTGGCCTAAGATAATTGAGTACTTGTCTTCTTTTTGCTGGGCGAGGGAAAAAAAAGAAAAAAGAAAAGAAATGTACTTTTTAAAGATGGATAGATAAGTCCAACCTCCCATGAGCCAAATGAAAGTAAAATAATAAAGTTTAGAAATTGGAAACGCAGTCTGTAATGCAGACTTCCTTTGTTTTGCAGGTACATTAATGCGATTTTTAAAAAGTAAAAAGAAAAAAAAAATTGGAAAGTGTCTGTGCATGTCTATGCTAATACATACATAATTTACGTATACGCAAATATATATCTATGCTATATACAGATATCCAACTTTTTGAAAATAGATATATATATATATATAATATAAGAATAATATTAAGGATATCAATTTAAATTTCAATTTTTATGTATAAATTAATATGATATATGAACTGTCATTTTTACATTAGTAAATATTTAAAATATTATCACGTTAATTAATGATAAGAGATTACATATATTAAATTCACATATAAAAATTAAGATTTGAGTTTGTATCTTTAACGTTACTCAATAAATAAAAGAGTTTATTCCGTCACACTGAAAAAAAAAAATGAATCATTGATAATTTTTTACTTTTTAACCGTCATCTATATTAAAAATATTTATTTTACATATTTTTTTTAATTTAATGTAATTTTAATAAAATTTAATAGTAAGAAGCTACCTCATTAGTACCCGGCCTGAAAAGTTCCTTATATAAATAAATAAAAGGCTAACGGAACGACAAACAAGACTTTTCCTGTGATGGGTAGCTACATTCTCTTTATTATTTCACTGTTACTTGTAGCATATGATGATCGGTATATATATTAATGGTAAAAATAAATAAATAAATGAAGAGGGTGCTCGTAAAGAAGGGATCTTTTTAGTTTGATGTTCCCGTACAGACTCTAAGAGGTGATCCGTTTAGTGCTAGAATTTTAGATAAACCGTCTCTGATCATTCAAAAAAATTGAATTTGTGTCCGTTGCTCAAATCTATCCGCCCAAGGAATTTGGGTTGTCCGCCTGAACCCGAAGAACCACTTAAATTGGTTTCGGACAGGTCTTAACTGCTCGAAACCCAGTTGGACAACCCGAGCCCGCCAAGCTGCCTGAATTTTTTTTATATTTTATAATATTCTATATGTATTATATATAATATTGTTTATTATTTTTTAATTGTAAAGAATCACTATGGCGTCTAATGCAAAGATTTTTTACTTTTTCCATTTCTCACTTGTTTATATTTTTTTTTTGAATTTTTTATTTTTAATGTTAGCATCCTTATTTTTTTTAATTATTTTGAACTGTGGCATGAATGGCTGAGTATAATACCAAAATAAGTTGTAACCTTGTTATTATTTGAACGTTTTATGGACTATCATTCATATTGCTAAAATTCTGGCATAGGGAATGTTCATTATGGCATGTTATAGTTGGAAAAAAAGTTACAATAATAATCCTCATGGTTAATTGGCAGTTTGAGGTGTTTGGCTACCAACTTACCATGCTTTTCAGGGACATTTTCATATTGGGTGTATTGAACTTCTTATTTCTTTTATAATCGGTTTGATCTGCCTTCCCAAATCCCAGTTGTGTTATGTCTCCATGCACTCTTCATTTGTGACCTCTTATACTTATTAAAGCTTATTATATCACAATTGATTGCGTACTTGACTTTTAGCCTTGCAGTTTCAGTATGATAAAAGCAAATATTATGATTTTCGTATTGTATATTGCCATGACTTGGATTTTCTTACTTCGGTATTGAACACTCAAGAAAGGTTACTTCGCGGCTTTTATTAGTTGATGTCATATATGAATATGATTTGGATACAGTAATTCAGGCAGGTTGGGCTGGGCTGTTATTCTTGGGCTTTCGGATGGCAAGTCGGATCGGGCATAACATTAAAAAAAACAGCCGTTGGCGGGCTCTTGGTATGGCTTTTGGGCGGCCGTACAATGGGCTTCAGGCTTAGAGGTTATTCAGCCTTAATTTTTTGAGCTGCCGGAGCCCGAGCCTAGCTACCCTCGTTAGACGGGTGAACAACGGGATTTACCCGCCGAGCCTAAAAAATTTAGGCTTTGGACAGGCCCGCCGTCCAAAATTCCAGCACTGAATGCTTTCATGACCTACACACTTCAAATCAAATCTTTGCCTCAGTGATATCATAGCACGTCTATGTATAATGTTTAATTTTTTTTTAATAAGGAAAATTCTTAAATACGTTTAGCGTATCGATTTTTTAATTTTTATGTAATTTTATATATATTTAAGAGATAAAAAATTTAATTTATTTATATATTAGCGTACGAAAAAAATTCTTTCTAATAAAGTATCACTAATTTATAAGCATTTATATTCATTTGAATAAGGTTAAATTTCTATTACTCTTATAAAGTGACGTCTCATTAAGCAGATAAGTGACACGTAATTTTGTGAGACGCACTGCTTTAAGAGTAACCCCATCGAGATAAATGTCATTTTTACTAATTTAACTTTTTTTTCTCAATTACTAATTTGATTAGTCAATCTTTATTGCTCACCACTTTTTACAGCTGGACGGTCCTGATTGATTTCACCCCACTGTCTCCCACAACCCAACCAGTCACATCCTTTCC
>NW_010358483.1:1791-113519 GCF_000414095.1 Morus notabilis | reverse complement strand
CCTACGAGTTTCTCTTTCTCTCTCCATGGTCTTTGGCCATTTGCTAACGTGCCATTTCTCCACGTGTCGTCCTCACACGTTCGAAAGGGACTCTCTGAAGTCTACCCCAAATCCGTGGATAAAATCGTTCCGAACTCTCCAAATTATGTTTTGAGTCACTGTAATTACCATTCTATCCTCTGCTTTTACTTGCATGGAAGACAAGCCAGAACCAACTTTCGTCGACTTTCCAAAGATGACAAAAGAATTACTTCAAGAAAGTCAAAAGGAGGCCAATGAGGGGCTAAGGAATGGCGACCTCTGTGACGACTGAAACTGGCGACCTTTGTGAGCTACCTCCGGACCCTGGGAAGAGTCCCGGACCATGGAAGTGATCAAAGGAAGACGGTAATCCACCACTGTCCTTTCGTGATGTTCTCATGCAGGTACAGCACAAGGGCTCATGCTATCTTGAGATCTCGGAACCAGAGTCTGAAGGCTTTGAATCAGACGAGTGGGAAGAAGATGAGCAGCAAATCCATAACCAGGGCCCTTCGAATTGTCTCCTTGTGATCAACATTAATGGGGAAACTAAAAGGAGAATTTATCAACCATGGAGGAAGTCTCTTATAGTTAAGGTTCTGGGTAAGAAAGTGGTTAAAAGACTTCACTCGCACACCAGAAATGAATTAACAAATAGGAAGCAAGACCTACTCCCTCCCATCCCAGGAATAATATCGGGGGGATCACCATATTCAGGATTCAAAGAGATATCGTACTGGTCTGGCTTTTTTCGATTGTTCCTGGTCCATCGAATAGAGTAGCAATTTATTTCCCGGGAGCACATAAATCTTTTTTTTACGATACGCAATTAACTTAACATAGTTACCCCGACAGAGTACTTTTCAGATTCAACCTACCCGCTCCTATTTTTTTTTACCTATATGACTAATAGGGGACAATCTATCTATCTTATAAAAATGAATTGCACACTACTGGATTCTCGATGTATGCGTCCCAATCCAAGGAAGGGGAATACTAATAAATAAAAGATCAAAGATCCGCTCCAACTTCTTGTGATTCGAGACTGGGGAGGGATATAGAATGAAAAAAAAAACAAGATGATGAGATTATGGAAGTACCGAGCATTTATTGCTACTGCACTGTTTATTCTAGTTTCTACTGCTTTTTTACTTTAAATAGTTGTATAGTATGAACCTTAAGTAAGTAAAAATGATTTATTTGAATGAAACTTGAGTTATTTATTAGTTCTTATCAATGATTGAATTATTGAGTCAAAAACACTTATTATTCTACATAATTTATTTATGTTAATGACTTAATTTTAAATTATTATTTTTATTCCTAAAATACAATAATTAAATTTCTCTCAACATCCCTTATTATTCCATCAGCTGAACTTTCTTCTTTTTTTTTTTTAAACTTAAGTTGCTAACATATATATATTTTTTATAATACTTTTACTTTTTATACGTTCCTTACTTTGAGTAAAATATATTCATATACATTTTGAATTCAATCTTTCATGAACTATCGTTCTTGCTTGTCTATTTCGTTCCAAATTGAGCATATAAAAAAAAAAAACAGTAATCCAAATGGGAAAGAAACATGAAACTATATTTAACTCAACAATTGAGTTTAACAAAAAATATAAATAATCGAATACTAAAGCCAATCCTCAGTGCATAATTATTGTAGAATTCATAAGCCTCATCCTCACTAGATATTACTTTCCCCAATAAATTGTCACTATCACCTTCTCTATTGACGAATTCAATATCATCTGTAAGAGAGCATATAAAAATTTCGAACAATATTTTTTTTTATCAAGATTCTTTTTTTCTAATAAATATATGAAGATGACAATGGTATAAACCAAATAATAAATGTGTGAGTGTGTGTGTGTATATATATATATAACAAGAATCATTACCCAAGTGCACAAAACTATTTAAAATAAATAAAAAAATGAAGACCTTCTTACAAAACTTTGAATAGATTAATACCTTTTTCAATTGTTGAGCTCTTTGTTGTCTTGTCTTTAACACTTCAATGGCGGAACTGAAAGATAACCCTGTTGTGCAGATAAAGCAGATGAATGATAGAAAGCTTTTTTTTTTTTCCTCAACCGATGGAATAGCAAGGGACATTAGAAAAGTTTGATTATTGTATTTTAGGAATAAAAATAATAATTTAAAGTTAAGTCATTAAAAAAAAAATCGGGGAGAATAATAAGTATTTTTGACTCAATAATAAATGCAAATACCTATTAAGAAAGATAAAAATAAAAATGAACAAAATGTCTAAATGATACAATCTCATTAAACGAGTATACCACATAAATAATATAACGTGGTGTACTGAATAATTCAGAGAGGAAAATGTTGAGTCATGAAATATTTTTGGCTCAAATTAATATTTGAGCATATAAAAGTATCATTTTATAAAAACACTGCATCCTTTTTAAAAAATTAAAGCTGGGAAGACAATAGAATATTAGTAGAATACAAGATAAATAGGCTGTTTGTTTAAAGGATTGTGAAGGATTTGAACTCAAAACAGTTTAAATTCTTATCTGATTGCATAATATTTTAAACTTAAATTTGGGTTTAAAGTTCATTTGAATCTAAAATTAAAGGTTGAATTTAATTTTATTCCCCTAAAGTTTTTAAGGTTGTAACCCAATTTACTGCTAAAAATTCATAGTTTTAATAATGTAACTAAATGTTAGTTTAAATTTTATTTCTTATTTAGACTTTACATTAAATGCCAGTTAGCATCACAGAAAACCCGCATATAGATTTAAGCCCACACAATTCGAATCCACAAAGCGAACAGAACAAAAATATAGACACATTTTACCTACTCTTCCTCTTTGCTTAATATCTGTCCAAATTTCATACATAACCCTATCTAATTTATTCAGACTTTACTGTGTATAGATATGTAGAGTTATTATAGTATATTGTAAATAATTAGAAAAAAAAATCATGAAAAGTAATTGTTCTTTCTACCTCTCTTTTGATAAATCAACGTATTGCAACTTCACCCTTTTGGTAATGCAAGAATGATTATCACGTAATGCCTCATTATTAATTACCTTGTGCATTTGTTTCCAATAACCGTCTAAAAATAAGCCACATGACTCATTTATTTTATTAATTTAAATTTTTAATTCTAATTTTATTATAATTAAAAATTTTCATAAAAAATCACATTTAATATTTTTTATTATAATAAAAAATTTTCACATAAAATTAAATTTTAACTTAAATTAAAAATTTAAATCTGAAAATTAAGGGTTTGTTCTTTTGAGTGAAAAACTCAAAAAAAAGCAACTCTAGTTACAATTTTATTGGAGTTCATGTTCTTTTAAGTTTAAACTCGAATTTAAACTCAAGTTCAAATTCAAGTTTATGACTAAAACTCGAGTTCAAGTTTCCCCTTCAATTCGAGTTCAGAAACTTGAACTCAAATTAATGAACAGTATTTTTTCTATTCTTAAAAATGCTATAACTTTTTCGTTTTAATTCTGATTGAGATGATTTTTTTTTCTATGCATTGACAACGAAAAGACGAATAAAACCCGACCCATATACCCTATTAAAATTTTTCATCAACATTGAGTTTTTATTAAAATAATATCTAAATACAAATTTAAGTTTTGATTCACTCAAACACAAACTCAAAAAGATTATTATCTCAAACCATAACTCAAATATACACAACTAAACATAAACTCAAGTTACAAGTTTAACTCAAGTTATAATTTAAATTTAACTTAAAAATTATACTCAAGTTAAACTCTAAAAGAACAAGCAAGAAGCACCCATTTTGACAATATCGATTCCAAGCAAACCGTACTCATGTCGGACACGTGGCTATTGTTAAAGACCCTAGGGCCCACAACCAAAATAAACAGGAAAGTCCTGAAGAATTTACCCAATCCCAAAGGAAACTTTTTATACAATATTTGCGAAGGGCATTATTGTCAAAGGAATTGTAAAAGAAAAGTGCTGGCTCCATTATGACCCCATTGGTTCAGCGGTTTTTATGCGGAGATGATTGAGTTGAAAGTGTTTTGGGAATAATTGAGACATGATTAGACAGTTCCCTATTCACACAGTACAAAAGAGCGCGCACTTAACCACATATTTCTTCATTTACTAAAAAGCCCTTATTAATAAGAAGAAAAAAAATTTTAGTATTTGCTAATAATTATTTAAAATAAAAAATTACAAAAATTCCCACTACACTCATTTTCTCAATTCTCTTCTCAATTCCCTTCTCGAAATTCTCCATTCCATTTCCGGCATTCGCCCTTTCATATTTTACGACGACGAAATGAGGAAACCCAAAAGAAAAAATTCAAAAGTAAATCTCTTTTTTCCACGTGTTGATAATATGCAGAGGTTCATCCTAATGCTGCTGTACATCCGGTGCAGAGGATCGTGGCCGCTTGGGCGCTGCCGCAAGCCGCCGCGTCGAGAACGGCAACCGGACTCGGCGGCGCCACCGGCTCGGCTCTCCGGTCTTTGTGGCGGCATGCTGGACACGTGTCTAACAGATAGTTCTCCATAAGTTGGTGACAGCTTCTAACCATTTCCTTTCCAAAAAGAAAAAGAAAAAGAAAAATATATATTACAATTATTATTACCACGAGAGATTTTTTGCATTTTACACTGCTTTCAATGCTCTAGAAATTCTTCGACGCAAAAAGAGCTTTAATATTAATTATTATAATACTTTGTTTACTCTCTCGTCATTGTGAAAGTAAAACGACGTCGTGGCTTCATGGCAAAGTCTCAACTGAGAATCGGAGCTTTCCCGGGCGGCGCAGAGCACCGCCGCCGCCGCAATCGACGAAGGTGTAAACCCTAAGAAATCGGTAACTGAAAACACAATAAAAGAAAACGCCGATCTTAACCATTACTAACTAATCAAAAAAGCATCGAAATTGAAAACGAAATGATATACTTTTCTTTGAGTACGAACCGCGGGTGGTGCTGAGGATGAGATCGGAGGAAGCGGAGAAGATCCGAGCAAGCAACTGAAAACACAATAAAAGAAAACGCCGATCTTAACCATTACTAACTAACCAAAAAAGCATCGAAATTGAAAACGAAATGATATACTTTTCTTTGAGTACGAACCGCGGGTGGTGCTGAGGACGAGATCGGAGGAAGCGGAGAAGATCCGAGCAAAGGAGTCTTCGCGGAGAGAGGAAGAAGAAGGAAGCTTGGAGATGAAGAAATGGAGGAAGTCGAAGGGCGTGACGGAGCGCAATCGCCAATCGAGAGTGGACATGACCCAGAGCTCCATTCTTTGAACCGTCTTGGGCTCGAACACGTACTTTGGCTCGCACATTTGGAGGTCTAATAGCAGCGGGACACGTGGCTCCTCCATCTTCGCCGCCAACGACAAGCACGCCACGGACAGCAGCTGAAACGGCCAGCCACTCGGCTTCTGCAGAAACGAAAACGAAAACGACGTTTTCAATATTCCCTAGAATTAATTAAAGAAAAATGGGGTCTTTAATGGCGTAGTATTCTTACGGGGAGAGAATGGGATGAGAGGAAGCGGTCGAAGTAGTTGATGGAGAGGAAGGCGGTGACGGGGCTGAAGCGGTGGAGGGCGTGGACCTTTAAGATCCAGTTGATGGAGTCCTGGCGGGCGGTGACGTCGACGGAGCGGTCGCGACACTGCCGGAGGTAGTCCGATTCCGGCATATATCGGACCTCCGACTCGATGAGTTCCGCCACGACGTTGTCATCGGACGGCGGAGAATGAGGGGATGAACAAGATATGTACGGAGGGTGGTGGGAGATCCACGTGTCGGCGTCGGAGGAGTTGAGGTCTGTGGCGTCCTCGGCGCAGTAGAGACTGTAGGAGGCGGAGTCCGACGACATTGTGGAGGAGTGAGGGTTTAACAGCGTGATAACGGCGGTGACGGCATTGAGGAGGGCGAGATAACAGAGGGCTGTGTGTCTGTGTGGATGATGGTAATGGAGCTGTGTATGGTCATGGCGCGGTCTTATGGGTTTGGGTAAGCCACAGTCACTCTTCTTTCTTTTTTTTTTTTTTTTTTAATTTTTTTCGTCACTCTTTCTTGCTGTATTAATTATTAGAGTTAAATTGCTTTTTTTTTTTTTTTTGCCTCTTTTTAATTTTTCCCCTCTCTCTTTACGCTCTCGGTCGGTCTGATTGCTGTGTTTTCGTTTATTTATTTTTGTTTTCAGTAAATGTATTTCGTTTTAGTTTTGTTTGTTTGTGGGTGAGTCAGGTCACTGAATGAGTGAGTGAGTGACAGTGGGGGGTGTCTCTCTCTCTAAAGAGAGAATGATGTATCAGAAACTGGAGTAAAAACTATTCAGCAAAATTTATAAATAAATAAAAAAGAGGGGCGTCATATGTGACGGTTGAATTGTGTAAACATAAGATCAATTCAATGGTGGGGATGAGACGATGAGGATGTTTGTGAAGATCATGTCATCTGTGGTGGAAAGTAAAGAAGGAAGAATGATGGAGGGAATGGTGATTTGACTATGGGCGCCAAGCACAGTAGAAAATCAAATAGGCCCAGTGGACCACCTATTCTACATAGTCCATGAGCAAATTAAGCCTAGTGATTAATCTTGTCTTTGTGATTGTGAAGCCCAGTTGGACTCCAACGCAGAGAAAATAATTTGGAGAGCCCGATTTGTGTGTTCTTTGGCATCTACCAAAACGACACATTTATGTCTTGCAATTGCAAGCGAAATATGCGTAATATGTTCACGTCACCTTTTGGTATGAAGAACTTCAGCCTTGGGTTAAAAATGTCCATGACTTAGAACATTGTTTGGCTCATCATTCTCCGTACATATTCATGGAAAATTAAATCCAAATGTTAGACGCGTGTTTTTTTTGTTAAGATCTTGATTAAATCTCACATTATTAAAATATGAACTTAACATGTAAGTTTATAATTACTTAAGCCTCGTTCGTTTCGCTGATTCGAGTTTAAAATTCGAGTTGATATGTGATTTTATATGAGAACTTTTTACTGTAATAAAAAAGTTAAATGTGACTATTTATAAGAACTTTTTACTATAGTAAAACTCGAATTCTAAACTCAAATTCGCGAAACGAACGAGGCCTTAAGCACTCTCCCTATAAGTTAATGCTCTACCCAATGATTATAACATTTTTCTAGTAGACTATTCTATTATTTATTAGCCCGAATAAAAAGGGGAGAGAATATAGCCCTATTTGTCTCTCTAGGCTGAGACATTTTAACTCGTAAAATTGTGGAAACTACAGTATTAGCCAAGCTAACTCCGTACTAGGACTATGGGATTCCCACAAGGCAGTCAGATGACCTGCACTGAATTGAATTGAATGCAATAATATAAACAGTGAAGAGATTGTGATGGATCCTATTAGAGTTCAATACTAGGGAAAATTTTATTTTGGTACCAGCATCAAGATTTCGTTTTGTAAAAGATTCATATTTTTCCTATTGAAACTTTGTGGAAAATGAAGCGACAGCTAAAAAAAAAAGAGAAAGGACGTGGAAGAAAATCACAGAGCTGGGACAACCTCAATTTCGGTGGAGCTTTCAATGGCGCAATTCAAATATTGACAACTTTTGAAGTGACAGAAAAGCCACCGTGACTGGGAAACCACTTTGGATTGTTAATTGAGTTTCTGAAAAATTACTTTTTAACTTTTAATTGAATCTCTTGAAAAGACGACCAATCTTTTGCTTTTTCAATAACAACATGTAGCGCAAAACAAAAAGTACTCCAAAGTCGGTACTTCTATTGCTTTTAAGCTTTCACTAATAATCCCGTAATAGCAGAATCATATCTATTGCTTATACGAACACAAGAAAGACTGTCACATTTTCAGCAGCTTCTAATGCTCTCCATTTATCTTACTACTGTATTTTTCCTTGCACACATCTTTTCTTAGCTCCTCATTGATTATAAGAAAGCAGCCAAAAGGTTAGTATGATGGGAAAAACCTATTCATGTTATAAGGCAGCGAGTAGAACTCCGCGCTCCTAGTATCTGCATCGAAGTACCTGAACCTTCCCCACCAGTGCCTGCCACTATCTAGCCGAGTCGATCCGTCCCTGAAACCGTGAGTGCAATCCAAGAAGAAAGCAACCATAATTGCCACTGTCGCCGCGGATGAGAATATCACTTGCATTACGTTGTTGAACTGCAATAAAAAAAAAAAGAGGTTTTGGTCTGACCCTTTCTGTAGACACCATGAGCAACAAATAAGTTGTAATTCAGATTTACTCACTGGTGTGGAACCGGTATTAACAGGACCATGCCCGGAAGTTATAAGGTATTCAAAGAAGTACTGAGGCACAGATAGACCCATGAAGAGAGAAAAGCCCAGTATGAACTTAGTTCTGAAGCTGTTGAGGTTGCAGAACTGGAGGAAACTGAGACCGGCAGAGGCTGCTCACCGTAAGGTACATTATCACAATAAAAAACTCGGTTATTTACATTTTGTGCAAAGATTAGTTAATTTTCAAAATTCAAGCATCGATTATAATGTTATGAATGTCTTAAAACTGCAACATGCTATTTACCGAGTTTTTATATTAATTATCGTCGTAAGATTGGTGACAATTTCTTGCAAAATTGATTATGTTTTATAACACGATCTTCTTTTCCATAATATATATATATATATATTTTGCAAGAAACTGTCATTAATTTAATGAAGTAGATGACCAAAAACTTAGGAGAAGACAACTAAATAGGAGGCAGAATTAGACTTTCCAACGCAACTTCATGACAAAGATATTGAGAAGAACACGCACCCACATAGGCAAACAGAACGCAATATAAAGCCGCGAAAATAGGCAAAGGTATTGAAGCGAGAATAGCCCCGAATTTTCCTGTTAGTGACGTAAATATCAACACCATCAGACCATACAGTAATGCAAGAGATTAGATGTTCGTAGTGAACAGATTGAATAACAACAGTTAGGCCAGCCAAAGCATAATGACAGAATATGGACTGTTGAATAGCATACCTAATACAGAGAAGAAAAGCATAAATGCCGCGGATATCTGAATTACTCTCCGACTTCCAACACGTGTCAATCCCAAAAGTCCCGCATTTTCACTACATAAACATAAAATTGTTAGATTATAAATTCACTCAGTCTTGATACTATATTAGGAATCCAGACGCTTATTTAAGAAAACTAAGCTAGGTATATAGGTAGTGTATAATGTACTTGCAATCATGCGAAGTGATCTTCAAAGTAATCTACAATCTTCCCAAGAAAAAACTAAAATACTTTCCAATTTCCATATTTTCTCATGTAACATGTTACGATTGAATGTAAGTATTTAGGTAAGACCGCAACATTCCATCAACTTTGGCCATGAGATATGAAAACCAGGTCAAGTTTTCACAGTTAATCATGGTCAGGCACTTTGTGCAGTGTAGTCAAGTCATATTCTCATTATACAACAAATGCTACAGAAACTGAAGAACTTAAATCTGTACACTGATGCTGTGGAGCCAATTCCTGCGCCAAATATGCCATTCAATAACGTGCCTATACCCTGAATTCCATACAGATTAACAAATTGAATCAGAACTGGAACTGTGGAAGGTACGTATAACAGTCTAATCGTACATCATGACAAAGATGAGACATTGTTGGATCACTTGAATACCTGCCAGCCAACACCTCGAGTGAGAACAGATGGCGGTGGAAGAGTGGCACTGCTATACCTTGATGCTGCAATAAAAACACCCATTGACTGCAACAAACAAATATCAAGCAAGAAAAATATGTCAAGCGCGGTTAAAAGTAATGTAGCTTAGATTAAGTACTAGAAAAAGAAAGCATTAAAATCAGATTTGTGTGTTTACAGAATAAAAGAGATACTTGACTTGTGGCATATGTATTGACAATAAGAATCTTTGCCAAGGCTGTTGCAATCATAATTTTATAAGCCGGAAAATTCTCATTTTAAACATGTTTATTGAGCAACGGTATCATTAAAACGGGTATCTTATGGTAAAAAAATAAAAAAATAAAAAAAAATGATGATTTAGCTCAATAGATCAAACCTCAACAAGGGCAACAAGAGCCGCAGCTGCCATTGCAAAAGCATCCCCGCCGTTGAAAGTAGGACCACCCCATTGAAATGGATATGGAACCCTTATCCTACACGTGTTGAAGAAACTATTATAGTCCACAAGTTCTAGGAAAAGGTGAAGAAACAACAAAGAAACAATTTATGAGCTAACCTACTTAGTCATTTTAAGATAAGTAATAATCACATTATAAATCATGGTTTTAAGTTTAAAAACTAACTTGACATTCCAAATGTTCAGTGATCTAAGCTTGAAGAAACGATAATGTATAAGCTTACCAAGGGGCTGCGCTAATGAGCCCAGAACGATCAGTGCGGCAACTAATTTGAGTGAGCGGAGATTTATTCTTATATGCACCAGCTGCAGTCAAAATTTCTGCAAATCCCCAAACTAATGCAACCGATACTAGGACAGCAAAGCGATCAAACACCTGTCTTTTCGATCCTATCATGTATGGAACATACTGCAGTAGCATCGGTTAGACATTAGAAGAAGTGTCAAGAAGTGCAAGTGACATTATTCAAAAAGCAATGTAGAAAATGTAGATTCAGTTATCCGACTTCAACACTCCTGTATCGTCTTACAATAAATGTGTTACTTGTTAAAGGTTTGAAAGAACTAATGCAAATAACTATTCCAGAGTTTCCTTTAATGTTTAAAAAAATGATAAAATTGCTGCTCACCTGGGATAAAAAAACCACAATAACCAATGTTGGAAGTCCGAGTTCAATACATCTTGCCAGCTACAAGCAACAAGCAATACATTTCATTTTAGTAAACAATGAACATCTATGCAAATTACATGTATCTTGACCTTGAACATAAATAACCCTCTACCCATACTTATACACAAAAATTCTAATCAACTGAACTTTTTCTTACGAATCATCTTAAGCATTAAACTGTTTTTAAGACGGTCTTGTTTTTTACACTTGTGATATGCTCCCCAAATAGACGATTGAAGAAGAAAAGCCGCAAGGAATTTGGGATTTCTAAATTCTATGTCTAAACAAGAAAAGTCAGTTATGTTTTTCCTTTTCTTTTTTTCCCTAATGACAAGGATACATCTTAGTCCACTGGAAACAGATCTGAGAACTCTTAATCTAAAAGAAGAAATAGAAGTTGTTCGATAAACAAGTATTATGTTACTCGTACCATAATGGTGTGACAGGTTAAGCATTCTTACATTTGGAAAACCAAGCGCATAGAGCCCAAGTCCAGTTAGCGTCACAAGAGGAATGGCACCAAGAGGACTCAGAAACCTATCATATATGACGAGACCAAGATCTTTGATCAGATAAATGAACAACCAATGTGCACATCGTCGAAGATAGACGGAGTTTCCACACAACCTACCTCGCAAAGATTCTCACAAAGCCAATGAATCCCAGGAGAATTTGAACAGCAGATGCAACAATTAGTGCTCCTTGTACAGCTCGCATGGTTTGTTTAAACCTCTAAAAAATACAACGTAAAATGACTTTGTAAATATGCAAAAACTTAGGCGAATCATATCCAATACTCATCTCTAAAGGGTCCACGGAGCTAAAGAAATCAATATATTCTACAAATACGTTTAGAAAGAGTGACAGCAAGGTCCTACTTCCTGAAAATCTCTTTTCCTTTTTCTTTCATTCTTTCTAGCAAATAACAAAGAGAGGCTTCATAAGCACATACTTTGTTACCATCTTTTCATTATGGCAACAAACAAGTAGAGCTAAAGGAATTTCTGTATGCTACAAATACATTCAGATAGAGTGATACGAATGTCCTTTCCCAATTTCCGCTTCCCGTAGATCTTTTTTATTTTATTTTATTTTTATCTTTTCTTACTTCCTTTCTAACAAGCAACAAAAAAAGTGATCATAAATACTTTTCTTTCAGCATCCATTTTCATTATGACAAATAACCAACAGAGGGAAGAAAACAAATGGGAAAATGGGTTGTGCTAGACCAACCTGATGGGGATTAAATTCATATCTGTAAAATCTCCTGTGATGAGAGGCAGATATGGCAGGGATAATGAAAGCATAGGAACCCCCCATCACCACCGGAAGCCTAGTGCCAACCCAAGTCTGCAAGAGGGTGTTTATACCAGCAACAAAGAGCAAAGTCTCTATAACTTGAGCCTTCTCCACCTATTTTTATTTTTTTTAATATTAATTACAGATAGAAATTAATCAATTATCGTCAAATTGGAGTAAGAAACAAAGAAAAACTCAAAAATGGAAAATGGAATGCAAAAAAGATTTTAGTCTCTCTAGAGCGTCTTACGTTGCCACCACCCATCAAAGGAACAAGTAGTGTGGGGATGAAAACAGTGGTTCCAAGCATCACCAGGAAGTGTTGAAATCCCAGAATTATTGCCTCAGCTACAAAAAAAAACAAAAGAAGTTCGAAAAATTGTTTGGAACTTACTTCTAGTTTATCAAATTCATGAGAATACATAATAAAACCATAAGGAACCAGGCTGGTGGCAAGAGGAATACGTGAAGCACGAGAAAAAAAGGAAAATGAAGATTGTCTCAGCAACCAAACAAGATTTAGCATAAGCTAGAAGACCATTATCGAGATTGACGAACTTGCGAGCGACATAATATATTAATACACCAACTCCAACGAGAACAAATGCAATCAGAATTAGTGAAGTACTACGAAAATGGAGTACCATAATAAGAACAGAACTATAACAAAGAGAGCCATGAAAATCTAACAAAAAATAGTGTCAGCTATGGTTTTTGTAAGTAAGACTACGTAGAGAAAACAGAGCAAGTAACGAGAAAACTGGAAGTGGACAGCAAATGGAGCAACGCTCAAACGAAGAGAAAGAATCTTTTTAGGAACATAAAGAACAAAAAATAGAAATAGACCTTTCCTTATAATTTTTTTCTCGGCTACCAAACAAGACCAGAACAAAACCGGGAGAAACTTTTCCTACGGTGAATACTATACCGTCCGGATTGACGAACTTGCAAGAGATATACATCGTAGTACACTCTTGAAAAAAAAAAAAGAAAGAAAGGCGTGTGTACGAGGCAACTCGAACGCTAACAAAAACAAAAACATAACAAATAAGAAATGACGGAAGATCATCACAAACGTCGAACCTATTCGGATTCACCGTAAAAACAGAGACCGGAATCAAAACAAAGTGAGCCAGATTCTGAGGAAACTGGAAAAACAAACGCAAGAAAAAAGAAAGAAAGATAAAATAAAACAATGTTCAGAGAGAGAGAGATGTACGCCAAGGAGGAGAACTGTTGAGGCAGAAATCAACGCCGGGAAGCTGTTCCTTGACGGGATGAGGATGAAACTCATCAATCTTCGGCGGTCCTCCCGCCATTGTTGTATCTGTAAATGTGGCTTGAGGAGCAGAGAAAATGAAGAAGAAAGAAGTTTGCCTGAAGAAGAAGAAGAAGAAGAAGAAGAAGAAGAAAGATAGGAAAATGGAAGCGAAAAGGAGAGAAAGAGAGAGGAGTGATAAACTGATGATAATGAGAGTGAAGACCAATTCGAAGGAGCTAAAGAGAACGATATTAGGCGGCGAAGTTATGACAATATTTCAGAAGCTGCCTTGCCTTGCCTGTCACTTCTCACCATCTTTTCTTTTCTTGCTTTTCTTTTCTTCTTTGGTTTATTACATTGCAGTATTTTTTGCCATTTTAGTGGGGCTACTTGGGCTACTTTCTTCCGTTTTTCCACTGCCACGCGCGCCAGCCATTTTCTTCTTCTTAGCTCTACCAACCGCCCTCTACCTCAAGCAATGCTCCCTCTCTCTCTCTCTCTTACATGGAGTTATTGTTGTTTTTTTTTTCTTTTCTTTTTTTTCGTAATGGGGTGTTTTCTTATCAAACAAGAGATTGAACATGTTCAATACCTTTTTAAGGTAGCATTTTCCAGCTAAATTAGTTGTTGTGTTTGATTTTGATACATAATTAACGCAATTGGGAAAAAAGAAAGCACTGTAGTCTTCCATAATTTTAACTTATTACGTTGTTATTTACTTTTGCTAATGTTTGTGAAAGTAACGTTTATCGGTTTATAATACCCTTTCTAGTCATTCGATTCTAAACTATTTCTATTTTTCTTGTTTCTTTTGAGATCAATTCTTAACTAAAATTGGTCTTATTCATCAACAAGGAAAATTTTCTAAACTTGTTTTTACATGATAATAATAGAAGAGATTACTTGTTGTGTATATTCCCAAAAAAAAAAAAAGGCAAAAATAGAAGAAGGAATCACGTGATTTGAGGCATAATGAGGAAGAGGAATACTACTATAAGTACGACGATAAGAACTGGCACTGCGTATCTCAGTGACAGACATCTCCCAGGACCCCACCGGGCCAAAAATGCCCTGCAGCTTGTCCACAGACTAGGTGGCAATCCACGTGTCAGAAGTAAAAATACCCAATAAAAAAAATTGGATGTAGATAACTTGGCATTTCATGGAAGAATTGATGGTTTTGTTGCTTGCGTACTTTCCAACAAAAAGCAAAAAACTAATTTGGAGAAAAAAAAGTTATCTGGTTTTTTTTTTTTCAAAAAAAAAAAAAAAGAAGAAGAAGAAGAAGAAAAATATAGAGCTGGGGACTATTTTAATCACACACTTGGGAGCCAAAAGAAGGTGCAACAACCATGGATTATTTTCTCCGGCGGTTGTCCGTTGGGTTATGTTTTGGTGAACTATATTTAACTAATGAAAATTTGGAGAAAAATTTGACTAAAAAAGTTTTTTTCCAAAAAAAAAAAACAGAATGAAGAAGAAAAATATAGAGCTGGGGACTATTATTAGTCACACACTTGGTTCTAAGAGGGGAACATTGACGCCAACCTTATATTTTTGAACATGGGGGCGTTAAGAGATGGAAATCTTGGAGCGTTCTTTTAACAACCAAACTTCTTTTTTTCTCTTTTTTTGGTGGAGTAACCAAAGTTCCATTTCACTATGATAAAAAAGATCATTTAATTCATTGGTATGTGTAGTCGAGACCTCAACTCAAGTCTGATATTTTTAGATCTTATTCATTTCATTTCGAATTAAAAATTGGAACGGGCCCTAAAAATTTTATACTAATTGGACGTTCTAATTACTTTTCATTCCAATAAGTAATTAATATTGATCATGGTACAAGAAAATAAACAAACAAACAAATATGACTGGGAACTAACTCTCTGCAAAATTTCATCCAATGCTAAAAAGAGCATTCTTTAACTTTTAAATCTTGAACGTACACTTAGATCAATAAAAAACAGGACTCTACCACCGTCCACTTTAATAATTTAAAAGGATTTCATGAAAAAAAAAAAAAAAAATCCATGGTATGGGACAAGGATTGAAGAATGGAGAATATAAATGTTATAGAACATGTAGATATTTTAAACCGTTTATTAATAAATATTTAGTTCGTTAATTCAGGTTGAAATGTGACTTTATATGAGAAGTTTTTACTGTAATAAAAAAATTAAATATAATTATTTTTTAGAATTTTTTACTATAATAAAACTCAAATTTTAAACTCAAATTGATAAAATGAACGGAGAAAAAAAAGCAAGCAGAGGTGCACGGGTTCAAAATTCAGGGAGAGAATCGCTTGTTTGCGGGGGAGGGAGGGAAGAGATAAATAAAATGAAAAGGAAAAAGTTGGCCCTAATTTTATTATCCTTTTCTGGCCCTAGAGATAATTGGGCCAGAAAAGAAGTATTGTTAACCTTCATAGTTATGGAAAATGGTGCAGCATTACAATTCTCATAAAGACACTAGAAAGTGCACGTTTGCTTTGTGGATGGATATTGCTGTCGATGATGAAAATGCATGAGTTCTGATTAATGGAATTTTGGGAAAAACGTAAGGCTGTTCATGGGTTGGGTTGGTGTGGAATAGGTTTTTTTTTTTCCTGCCCCAAAGGGTGCGGGTTGCACATATTTAGCCCCAACGATGCTAACAAAATTTCACAACCCAACGATGTTCGGGTTGGGTTGGGGCGGTGCGGGGTGAGTTGGGTGATCGGTTTTAACATTTAAAAAATTAAAGACTTAAAGTTCAATATAATATTCAAATTTCATCATTAAATAAAAATAGCAACCATCTTTATCAGTCCATCTAACATCAAACATGAAACAAAATAGTCCATCCAACATCAAATACAAAGCAAACATAAATTAGTCTACACTTATAAATTAGTCTTAACATAAAACAAATAGCTTAAGCAAAGCAAACATAGAGGCTTAAATCTTAATTCAAATCCATCAAAAGCAAGCATTGCAACATCAAGCATATTTATCAATCCACACTCATAGGCTCCTCAATGGTTGTAGTAGGACATAAAGTTGAGTTATCTACAAGAGAAATGAAAATAACTTAAGTAATAATTTGGATAGTTTAGAGTTCATATAATAAAATAGATTAAGATACATACAAATTATTGTCTTTCCTAGAGATGTCTTACCTAATGTCAGCGAGCCTAGGGTAGAACTTGGGCAGGTTGGGCTTAGGCCGAAAGCTTGGGGGTATCTTGTGCGGGATGGGTTGGGGATTGCGGGTTGTTATGAGCCCAACCCGCAATCCGTCCTAAACACTTCGGGCCAGAGGTATAATGAGCCGAAAATTTAAAAATAATACTGCGGGTTATTTTTTTCGGCTTGGGTTGGGGCGGGGTGGGTTGAGTTTGCGGGTTGTTCGGGTTTATAAACAGCCCTAGGAAAAAGAATGGGGAGGAATGCTTTTTTGTTTTTTTTTTTTTTTTTTAATTTTCCTTTTTAGTCATTTTACTAAAGGGGTGCTTTTATAGTTTTTAGGGATGTGAACTTGGCTCTAAACCGTGGTTGATGATCAGTAGGGACGAAATCCTGTCACTTTTAAAACTCGGCTCTAAAACTGTAATTTTAAAACATTATTATCAGGGAAAATGGAGTAAATAGTAAATTTATAGTAAATAATACAAGTAAATAGCGGTAAAATAAAAATTTACATGTTAAAAAAATATTTTTATCATGTAAATCTAGTTCTTAATTAAAAAGAAAAATTTACGCGGTAAAAAATCTTTTTACTATGATAAATTTAAATTTACGAGCTAAAAAGCTTTTTATTGTTATTTATTTTAAATTTTTTAAAATTTTTTATTTATTTAATTTAGTTTTAAAATATACTATTTACTATAATTTTTGTTATTATTATGTAAACAGACGTAAAGAAAACCATCACGAGATATTGGAAACTCTCTCTTAAAATAAAGGTCGGGAACTTTCCCCATCAAAATAAAAGAATTTGGAACTTGCATTTTCAACAACTATTTCTTAACCAAAAAATAAACTCCCAAATAAAAATGAAAGGTCATAAGAAAAACTAGTGGAGCACTCTTCCTCTCTTCCTTTTAAGCTAAGAAATCTTAAATTTAGGTAAGAATACATTTTCCTCCCACAATATTTATTTATTTTTCATCTACAAATAAATCTGATTCAATCATATTTTAATTAGATCAGTTCTACTCACAGCCTTGCATACATCTCCCTCTAACTTGTATAATGTTTTATAATAATAGAAACGTTATTATCATCAGAATATTTTAGAATATTTATTCACAACTTCCATTTGCCTATCTCTGAGCTAATTCATTATTTTTTCAGTTTCCTTCGTCTTATGCACACATTCGTACAGCTATAACCCAACATTTTCAAACACTCATAAATATAAAAAGACCTTCTCTTCGACGACGTGGACACGGGGTATCCGGGCGATCCAAGAGAAATGCACAAGAATATGCCCTCCACAACGGTTCAAGATTAGTGGTGGAACTTTGGGCTGGCGGGCAGGCCCATATGCCGGCCTGTCCAAAGTGGTAAATTTGGACTCGGGCTCGGGCAGTTTGAATTTGGACATCACGTCGGAGCCAGTTGCCGTGTAGGCACCGTCAACCGCCATCCGTCGGAGTTTTTTTTTTGAATTTTTCCGGGCAAGCCCGACTTGCCCGAAAAACGGTCAAAATTCCGACCGTTGGTGCCCGACCCGAAAACCCAAAATTTACACAAATGCCCGAAAACCCATCCAACGGCTAGTTTTTTTTTACTAAACTAGCCCAAACCCGACCCATCGATTCCTAAAGTAGTTGTTGCACCCCGAATTTTTTGAAAAAAAAAATCAATTTTTTAACCTAAAAATTTCTCATCCCCCACACATTTTTCTCACTCAAACTCTCTCGATCCCTCTCAATTTCTCTCAATCTCTCTCAATCTCTCAATTTTACCGGCAAACTAAGAATGGATCGATAAATTTAATCGATTAACATTTAATTTTGAAGACGATCCTTCAGCTTTAAATTAAATTGTAAATTTGTAATTTGTAAATATGTATTTACTTTTGACATTGTATTTGTAATTGTATAACTTTGTAAGTTTGTAAAATTTGTAATTCGTCACAAAATGATTGCACTCTTTTTTCCTTGCCAAGTTTTTATCCCAATTAAATTTTTCTTGGTAAGGTTTTTAACAAGGCAATCATGAATTACGAATTTAATATACATAATTAATATACATGATTAATTTATTCAATTGTGTTAATAATGTCTATTGAATGTTGATTTTGATTTTTATATAATTTTAATACAAACTAACTTAATAATTATAAAAATTAAAAAATATTTAAAAAAAATTTCGGGCTATTCGAGCGAGCTCGGGCTGTCCGGCCGGGTTCGGGCAGCCAAATATAAGCCCCCGGCCCATTCAAGGGCATTTTCATGCTCGGGCGGGTGGCCCAAATTTTTCGGGTGGCTCGGGCTCGGACTCGGGTAAAAACTCGGTATTTTCGGGCGGTCGCGGGCAGGCCGTCCAAAGTTTCAGCACTAGTCAAGACATATATGATTTATAGGATTTTCTTTCTTTTAATATTAGTTTATTGAGACCTTAAGCCTTTAATATTAGGGGATGTTTATTTTCTGTATTCGTCCCTGATTTTGAATCATGATTCATGGCTCTCTATAGTGTTTTTCTCTCACAAAAAATACACGTAAAACGAGAATAGTTTTGAATTATGATTCTAAATCCATGAACCAAACGTCCACTTAGTTATTGAGACCTTTTATAATAGGTCGGCTTATTAGTAAGGTCAATTTTTGACTGTTAAATCTGATCTGATCAAAACTCACATCAGATTAAAAAAAATATGTAAAAGAGACCATTTTTAATACATATTTTACATACTAAAAAGTAAAATTGATAGTTTATTTTTTTCAGTCCTACTTGAGAAACTCCCAATTTATTATTATTATTATTACTGAAATAAACACCTTCTTCATGGGCCAAAATAATAATAATAATAATAATAATAATAATAATAATAATAATAATAATAATAAATTTCCTCTTGTACAGGAAGAAAAACTTTTTCGTTCTTATTAGTCTGTCCAACTATATATGAGCTCACAACTATAGTCTCTACCCATTAATTTCTTTAACAATAAAAAAAAAAACTACGTATGCACAATATATAGTAAATTCAGACACTTGTGTTCTTATTCAATAATTGGAATTGAAATTATCTTCTTCATACATGATCATCTCAGTGATATTAGTGAAAAGCTTAGAAACAATAGATTTTTCTTTTTTTTTTTTCATTAAAAAAATCTCGAAACCTTTTTTATTTGGCAAGAATG
This sequence comes from Morus notabilis, assembly GCF_000414095.1. NCBI lineage: Eukaryota > Viridiplantae > Streptophyta > Magnoliopsida > Rosales > Moraceae > Morus > Morus notabilis. Next base: position 93,751 of record NW_010358483.1, on the reverse strand, counting down.
TAGAGGCACATTACCTTCTTGATTAAGGCAGTCTTTTTTACTTGATCAAAATAAATGCTATAAGCGTATAGTTTGTAGGAATAGGAAAATTATTGCCTTGATTATACGGAAAAAAAAAGAATAAACAAATATGACTTATACATGCATTATTTTAAATTGATGTGCTTGTAACTCTGTAAATAAGACAAAATTTAGATTTATGAAAAAGTACAAAGCCTCTGGTTTTTCTTATTGATACAGTAAATATATCATCGATGTTGATTCTCAACTAGATAATAATCTACGTAGATCAAAATTATCATCATGCAGATTGAGATATAAATGGCGTATATATTTACTCCTTATAAAAAACATTGAAAGGACTACAAAATGGATTTTTTTTTTTAAAAAGGAGAAAAACTCATGCCAGAGAGAAATCTTCTGAAATACTATACTCCCTCATCGGTGAAAAAAATTAGTTTGAAATGAAGACGAAAAGAAAAGAGAATATGAAAAGAAAAAATTAAGAAAAAATTAAGAAAAAATCGTTAAAATTTTCTAAGGACTGCTATTACGATGAATGTTGATTGAGTGGTTATCTTAGTCTTACCGCTTGGTTTTGACCTCTCACTTAATTTGCGAGTATCTGATAAAGAAGTAAACCCGTAATAATAAGTTTATAATGTTTTAATTTTTCTTTTAGACAGTTTGATAAATTATTTATATGTTATTTTTATCATGTAAAATTTACTATTACGTACTCTTTAGACAAAAAAACAAAAACAAAAACATTATGGTTTAATTTTTTCCACCATTAACTGTAGCTGTTTGGATAATATATACTTTATTCTGCTAAAATACACACACACACACACACACACTACGTGCTTTTACATATGGCCAAGTAGAGAAAATTGTGTTTGTTTATCTATTTTTACTATCATTTAAGATTCTTCATTGAAACCCTTTTGGGTTCTAAAAAAAATCGGGCTCTCTGCCCTTAATAGGACCTGTCACACTCTGTGGGTGTCTATAATGTTCACATACATGATACAAAAATGACTAAAGTTCTGTTAATTTATGTATTAATTGGCCATTAGTGGATATGATCAGTTCAAGGAATAATTCCAACTACAACCAAAACTTCTAAGGTTACCCTACTTATTAATACAAAAAAATCATATCACAATGATCTTTATAAATTTTAAAACACAAAACGTGCAACATCTTAATTAGGGCTGACAATCCGAATAGCGACATGACGACACGATTCGAAACTCGTACGAAGTTAGTAGGTTTGAGTTTACTATAAATGGGTTTGAGTCATACTCGGGTTGACACGATTAACACGATTAATAAATAAGTTGAGTTAGGGTTGACCTCATAATACGAATTGACACGGTTAACTATATGTATAATCTACAATCTAATGATATGTGATATAACATGAAAGTTTATATGACATATTAAATACAAATAATGTGAATTTTAATATTTGTATGTAAAATTCATTTATTTTTCTTAAAGAAAAAGATAAATTGATAAATAAACATGTTAAACATGTCATGACCGTGTTAAATAAGTCATTATTATATTAGTTATTTATTCAATATATTAATTTAAACGGGTTATGTGGGTTGACACGATTAACACGATTAATAAATGGGTCGTGTTTGGGTCGACATTTTTGACATGTTTAATAAACATGTTGTGTTTGAGTTGATGTTTTCTGACACGACTAATAAATGGGTTGACACGAATATGACCCACTAACACGAATTATCATCCCTAATCTTGATTGATGTTTCTTATTCTTAATATTGAACGAGAGGAATGTTATTTTCATTAGTTTTTAGGGATTAAGGCAAAAATGGTGGGTTTAATCGGGGTTTTTTTAGTAAAATGATCCAAGTTTTTTAGAATAAAAAATTGTCAGTAAAACAAAAGAAAAAAGAAATGAGGTTGTTAAAATGACTAGTTTCCTTCTAAACCCCTAGCTTCTCTTCCTTTAATATCCTAGCATATCAGCAGCTATGGCCACCAACATCAAGAATGAAGAATCTAGTTGCTCTGTCCCTCTCTTTCCTCTTTGTTTGGATCAAGGTGGAAAGAAAGAGCAGAATCGGAATTGCATGGGAGAACTTTTTTCCCCCCCTAAATAAAAGCTTTTTCTATGATGAGATTGCTAAACAAATCTATCAATGAAATAATTTGTTTTGACTATAAAATTATTTTTTTCACAGTCAAATCCATAGAGAGAGGAGTTCTATGCAGAACGCTATAAATTTTTAATATGGACTTGCGCAGATTTAAACGTTGAAAATTTAATCCAACTGTCAAATAAAGTGTTCTACCGGTGAGTTTTTCTAAAGAGCCTCACCATAATCCGTAGAAGCTCCCAAAAAAAATAGCCATTGCCTTAATTTTTTAAACTTTTGGCCATATTTTAAGGTGGGTGAGGATAAACAGCGGTCCGCCCTAATTTTCTTAGTTATTACTATAGTGTATAACTTACATATTTAAGTATAATTTTTTAGAATAAAACTTGTATTGTTGATCCTCTATTTTTATATTGATTTATAACTTCTAGATTATATTAAATTTAGAGAATATATGAGTTTTTCTCTTTTTTATTTGAAGTTGAATTGTTAGTTTCAATTTTATTTGTTGTCTTCCTTATTTTCTTTGTTGCTTTTTGTGGATTATATATATTTAAATTTTAAATCAAGTTTGGGTGGGGAAAAAGAACTCCAACTCACCCCATATTTAGCCCTTCTATAATTTTACACTCGAGATGAATCGTAAACCTATTTCAAATTGTTTAGCACTTTTTTTTAAGGGACGTTTAGAAAGAAGATTCGTGTCATGATTTAAATCACGATTCGTGACTTGTTATAATATTTTTTTTCACAAAAAATACAAGTAAAATAAAAATGATTCTAAATCATAATTCTGAATTCATGAACCAAATGTCATGTTTAGTCAATCAAAATGGGCAAAATAGTGTCGTCTTCGCTACAACTTGTTAACTTTTCTTTGTTTTGGAAGGGGTGATGATGGCTTTAAGATGTGAAATTAATACGAAACTTAAGAGAGTTGACTTCAACATATATACAAAATACAAAGTATATATGTAGCTAATGGTCCTCATGGAAATCGGGCCCCGCAAGAAATACACATCTAGTGACAGGAAAGTTTGTCGAGAGGTTCTAGTCAATGGAAGTCCATATATGATTTATAACTGATCAAATATAAATTGAACTGTGATTGGCAAAATATATATATATATATATATAAATTGAATTGTACTATCGCGTAAAAAGCACAACTGCGTTTATTTCAACCACTCAAATTATTGGTTAGAATTTAAACTTTTATTTAAGTTTCAAAATAGTGTCTGGAAAAAAAAATTGAAAGAGAATTCAGACTATTAATAATGAATTAAATTTTTAATTTTTAAAATTCATCATCTTCTTAAATTCTAACAATATAAATTGTTTTAATAGTTTAACACTTTCAGATTTTACTTTTTTTTCTTTTTAATTTTAATTTTAAAAATGTTATAACTTTTTTATTTTAATTTTGATTGAGATGATTTTTTTAATGTGTTTATAATAAAGAGAAAAACAAATCCCTACCCATATTGCATATTTTTTAATGTCATTTATAATGAGATTTTATAAAATTTGTTACAAAACTATAATGATAGTTTTCAACACTTTATCCAAACATAGTTTAGATTTTATTTTCAATTCAAATTACAATTTATTTGTATATTCAAACACCGCTTTGAATTACAATTAAAATCACCACAATTCAAATTGTACAGTTATAACAAAAAAGGTGTAAATCTTCACAGTTTGAGTTAATGTTTTTCTATTTGTTTTTTTAATTTTTCTTGAATGCACAATATTAAATTTCAAATAAATTTGTTAATTATAATAGAAGTGGGGGCATAACAGTAATTTTTGGGTGTTATTTAAATATCAAAATTAATTTCTCGTGCCCATATCTACATGAATGAATTTTGGTCTCTTTTTTTATTTTTTTTCTTTCTTTTCGTTCTTTTAGAATGAACGACCCTGTATTATGCGCGTTGCGCGGAATACATTGTTATATTATATAAATAAAAGATTTTGGATTTTTATAAACATATTCAGACATATATGTATATACAGTATTGTGTTTTTTGTTTTTTTGTATTAGGGGTGTTGGTCTGGAATATACATATATATGCATATACAGTACAATACAGTGATTCAAAATATCTTAATACATATATAAACAAACATATACAGTAAAAAATTGCTGTTGCTAATGAAGAAAAAGTATTCATAACAATTTTTGGACAACGCATGTACAACAAATGAGATTAGGATTGCTTATTAGCATTATCACCACAGTAACGAAAAAGTAAAACAAAAATATATTTGCTTAAAAAAAAGTGAAATTGAACTGTAGAAAAATAAAAGTAATGTACATGTATATATGTTTTAAATGAATTCATCAAAGAAAGGTTAAAGCATAAGAATAAGTTAAAAAAATAAAGAGAAAAAAGGTAAAAAATAAATAAAGAAAAAGACAATGTTTGAAAAATACAGGGAAAAAAAAGACGGAGTACATATTGCACTAATATTTATTAACAATAGAAGAAAACGACAATGAGCAATATATAATAATAATGTTTATTAAAAACATACTAAAATCAGTTATGAACGGCTAATATGAAACAAAAACAACGCATATTAATACAACCATACTACACTAATATACCTAATATAAGCAGCAGATATGATAAAAATTCTCGGTAATAGTGATTAAAAATACCTGAAATCCTATAACCACCCGTTTAAGTTTGAAAAATCAGTCAACCAATTACAAATACCGAGAAAAAAAGATGCAGCGATAGCAAGAAAAAATACGAAACGATTGATAATCAAGTAGAGCAGTAAGTGACCGAAAGGTAAAGGGTCGTTCACTTCACTGATTTAAGTTTGTAATTCGAGTTGAGAAGTGATTTTGTATAAAAACTTTTTACTGTAATAAAAAAGTTAAATGTGATTATTTTTTAGAGTTTTTTACTGTAACAAAACTCAAATTTTAAACTCAAATCAACAAAATAAACGGGGCCTTATATTTCGTATTCAATGTCTCACACACAATCTACTTTAAATAAGTGAGATATAATATGTGTGTTTAGAATTCTTTCCAAAACGTTTTTATTTTCTTAATGAAAATGAAAACGTAAATGTTTTTATTTTTATTTTGGAATCATTTTTGAAAATGTGTTTCGTAATTTTATTTTGAGATTATTTTTAATTTTAAAAAAAATTAAAACTGTGTTTGGTGGCTTAATTTTTAAAACATGTAATTATATTTTAAATAATAATATATTCAGTTAAAAAATTAAAACTGAAAAGTTAAAATTTTTTTTTTCATTTTCTTTCACTACTCGAACTTGGAGTTGGAACTTTCCACTATGTGTTCACCATGTGAGACTGAATCTTCTTCTTCAACCTTGAAATCCTCAACCGGATGATGATGATGATGATGATGGCCGTGGTGGTGGTCCGGTTGGCCGGCGATGAAATCGAGGAGGCCTTCGCCGGCTTTGTCGGCAACGGCCGGAGATGCGGCGGTGGTCTTGCTGAAGACTAGGACGGCGGCGAGTAAGAGCGCGGTAGAGACGAGGGGAGGCCAGAAGTAGGCCAAGATGGTGAGGAATCTCAGAGTGACGAGGATCCGAACCGAAACGGCGACACAGAGGAGAAGGGCGAGGAGGATGTGGATCTTGAACTTGATCAGCTTCTCCAGGATCTCCATCACTTTTTGGTCTGTTTGGTTGGCGAGAAAGAAAAAGAAAAAAAAGAAAGAAAGAGAAGTGAGATTGTGTAATTTGTGTTGGATTTTGTTTAGATTTGATAGATTGTGGGAGGTTTTTATCAATTAGAGAGATATTCTGTCTCTCTCTCCTCTTTTTCCCTCTATGTGTTTTCTGTGCAGAGTTGTACGCCTCGTTCGTTTTGTTAATTCGAATTTAGAATTTGAGTTGAAATGTGATTTTATGTGAAAATTTTTTACTGTAATAAAAAAGTTAAATGTGACTGTTTAAACAAAAAAGTTGACATAGATGTTATGGGCCGAATTTTTTAATTTCGTTGATATCTTCCATCTCGAAATTTATCCATCTTCCATAAAGGAGCTGAATGAAACCAAAGTTTCACGTTCGGTTCTGAATTAGAGACGTTAAAAATGATGAATCAACGTCGACTATAACCCCTAGCCTTCCAAGCTAACGATGCGGGTTCGATTCCCGCTACCCGCTTGTGCTTACTTTATCTCTCTATCTCTATTCAATATTTCTATCAATCTCTTTCTTTTTTATTTTTTTGTAATATTAATATATTAATATTAGTTACAAAAAAATAAAAAAGAAAATAATAAAACTTAATAAATTGAAATCAGATTTCAAAAAGAAAATATGAGAATTTTTTACTGTAGCAAAACTCGAATTCTAAACTCGAATCAACGAAACGAACGAGACCTCTTTTTTAACTAAGTTGGGGGTGGACTCGGGGGAAGATTGAGAAGGAAATGAAAATGAAAACGACCGTGAATCATTTTCAGTTTTACTCAGTTTTTAGAAACCCTCCAAAAACGTTTTCATTTTTTGTTTTTCAAAAAACGCAATGCCAAACGCCTCTCCCAGACCATTTTCATTTTTTGGTCTTGGAAAACGTGAAAAACGTTTTTAAAAACGGAACCAAACGGGATAAAGTCTATTATCATACGGTGAATATATAAAATGAGAAATAAACTCTACAAAAAAAAAAAAGAAGATCAATCACTTTTTACAATATAGTTATTTTGATAAATGCATGACATACATAATTTTCCTCTTTGTATTAAGAAAAAAATGTATTCATATTGGTCATTTAAATAAATGAGATAAACAATATATAGAAACTGATATATAAATAACAAAAACATGATTCAACGCCAACCAAAGATGAAGAAACCAATAAATCATATATTAAATACATGGTTTAGGTATTTATCTTCTATTGTTAACGATAGATATCATAAGTAATTCAAATATAACCTAACAGTGTACTTGGCTGGTAACTAAATTATTACAGGATTTATTCAAAACACCAATATATATATGTTAGAACCGCACAAATATAAACAAATAAAGGAGTAAAAAGCTAAAGACAAAACGATACATTTGCACTACATAAGGACGACAATAATTGAAAATGGAACAGAGAAAAAATGTTGAAAACTGACCAACAAAGATGAGTGGAAACTATTGAAAGAACACTGACTTCAACATAAAGAAACTAAGTCATCATCAGCAAAGAAAAACAATACTCTAATAATTAATAAACCGTAAGACAATGGTCTAAATTTAAAATAATCCGGACAACATCAAGAACAACCAAGCCTTATTAACAGTTACTTCATATATATCAACAATAGAAGAAAAATACATCATCATGACCAAAAGAAGATTAAAAGCTAAAAAATTTTTTGGCAGAAGAATAAATAAGGCAAAAGATGAAGCTACGTTATACCTAAATAACAATGAGCAAAACAACATAAATACTGAACAACGATATAAAAAAAATCGACACCAAATAATAACATATTCATAAAAAAAAACATAATGAAATGAACATATAAGCTAGGAAATGAAGAAAGTCATGTAACAAACGAAGATAAAATCATAAAGCAATATTTTAAACAGTTCAAAAATAAAGGTAAGGAAAAAAATTTGAATACCTCAGTCGATGAAGCACAGTGAACAGGATAGATCCAACATAACAACTAAAATTACTGAGCATGAGAAATATATGAACTGAATATCCGAAAGACAGTGAAAATAATAATAGAAGCCTAGTATCAATAAGATAAACAGTAAGAAAACAGAGAACACAAAAGAGGATAGATCATAATATCTGAATAATGAAAACAAAGAGAAAGTGAGGAATTATAGCAATAAAATAACATGCATTATATATAAACAAAGTTATCAAAATTTTGCTCAATCTCCGATACAAATTCTTGCAAAGTAAAATCGATCAAAATAATGATTAATCAACGACAACTATCATGAAGCATGAAGATGACCGCAAAACACAGCCAATAAATAATGGACAGCGAGAGATTAGATATGCAGTATACAAAACTCAAGCATAAGAAATGCACGTGTCGGAATAAAATATTAACACAATAAGACGCTGACAATTGTGCAAAGTCGCTCAAAATAAAAAATTTTAATAAAAAAACAAAAAAAAAATCAACAAAGAGTAAACATGAACATATGAAAGCCAAAAATCACAAATTAAAAAAAAAAGGTTGAAAAAAGAAAACTGAAAAAATTAAAAGTCGGCCAAAATAAAAAATTTAAAGAAATAAAGCAAAAAATCAACAAAGAGTAAACGGGAACAAAAAAAGAGCCCAAAAATAAGAAATAAAAAGGGAGAAAAAAAGGAAAAAACCCCAAGAGAAAAAGTGAAAAATATAAAGAATATGAGCTATGGATATTTGCACGCTGAGAAAGTAAACATTTCTGAATATCTTTGCAAGAAAAATCATGTAAACAAAAAAAAAATCAGAACAGAACAACATAACCCAAAAAAACATAAAACGTCAAGATGAAGAGATGAAACGGTAAAAGGAAAAAAAATTTTCTGAAATAGATCAAAAAAAAAATAAAAAACCATATTAATGTAGAAAAAAAGAAAACAACAAAACCCAAAACACCCAAAAAGATCAAACGAGAAGAAACAGTAGAAAATTTTTTTTCATGAATTAATACATAAATTGAGATTTTTGCTAAATCATAAATTGAGATTAAAAAATCACTGTCATTAGCATTATTATTATTTTTTTCAAATAGATGACACGAAAGTATCTTAGTACTTTTTATGAAAACGATATCTTTACTACCAATGTCTCGTAACTTTATTTTTTATGCTTTATATTTTTGGCCGAAGTCCCAAATTCAAATCTCGAAAATATTGATTACCTCGATAAAAAATCTCGAAAATAATTGGATAAAAGTTGCAATTGGCAGGGCTGCTCTCCCAAGTTAGACCTCCGTTTGGAGGGAGAGCACACGCATTGGACGCGACATTGCATAATTTGCCGTGTTTTTCTAACAAACCACATCCCTTTTTAAATTTTCCTTATTAACTTTCCTCTTTTTTTTGGAATAATAATAATTTAACCCGTGTTATTTGACTACCCGGGAAGGCGTTACCTTTGTTTTTTTTTTTTGGCTGATTGACTGCTTCGCAACTTGCCTGCCCCGGTTTTCGTCTCTACTGGATGACTTTTTTTGTTCCAATTGAGAACTGACGTTAAAAAATATAATAGAAAATTTTGTAACAGAAAAATTAGATTTAAATTTTTTTGAGAAAAAATATTATAATAAAAAGTTTAGAGTTCGTTTGGTGACGTTTGTTTTCTATATTCGTCTCTGATTCTGAATCATGATTCATAGTTCTCTACAGTGTTTTCTCTCATAAAAAATACACGTAAAACAAGAATGATTCTGAATCATGATTCTGAATACATAAACCAAACGTCAGATTCGTTCCCTGATTCGAATCATGGTTCGTGGTTCGCTACAGTATTTTTTCTCACAAAAAATACACGTAAATCAAAAATAGTTCTAATCACATGATTTGAATCCATGAACCAAACGCGATTATAATTTGAATTATGAAAAAACAAAGTTGATTTTTCACTGTATACTTTTATTATTATTATTTTAAGTGAATATTGTGCACCTTTCATGTTGCAACCTCACTGTCAAACCACTATAGGACATGCCATGACACTATCATTTACCATTTACCAAAACCGTTAAGATTATTGACGGAAGTGAACAAAATAAGTCATTTGAACTGTTTTTTTATAGATTGAGAGGTAATTTAAAACGGTTTTGAAAATTTATGGACATTTTGAAAAAGGATGCATACGTTGACACAACCGAATTGGTTGAGGAAAAGGAAACCCCAGCGACCAAGCACTCCTGCCCCCAAAAGCGGGCAGGTGAACGGGAACCGACCGAGAACCCGAACCGCTTGACTGACTGACCCCTTCATACTCGATTCATTAGGGTCCAAAAAATTGGAAAACAAATCATCAACTTCAGCTGCTGAATGCCCCGGATCACGGGTATTCTTATTGTGGTTATAGACCCCAAGCTTGGCTACTTGAATAATTTATTCCTCTTTATTCTAGCTTCAGATTTGGCTTAAGCTTCGGATTCTCTGAAGATTAGGGGTTTATAAATATAATTAGTTGATCTATAAACTTTATTTTCAATAACTTTGACCTTGATTTGTTTCTAGTAATATTGATCTCAACACAAAATTATTAATTTTTTTTTTTAAAAATTTAACAGATATAATCACATTACTACCGCACAATAGTTTTTAAGTTATCATTGTAGAAATTTAAAATTAATGTTATCACCAGTAACTAAAACAGTTAAAAATAAAAATTTAAAAGAGTTTAAAGACGAAAATGTCACAATATTAAAATTTTAAAAAATAAGAGGAAAAGATAACACAACAATATACCTATATTCAAAGGCTAAGTACCTAAATTATGGGAATTCCTAATATAAAATAAATATAAATAATATCAAAATACTAATAAAACTAATAAAACATGTAATATTAACTTGTATTATTTGTAAAGTTTTAGCTTTTCTAGATACACAAAATTTAAGGACTAATATAGCTTAATTATTCCTTTTTTTTTGACAAAACTTCCTTATTCCACTAATCCACTCCCGAAAATGTTCTTGTAATTCAAACGAAAAAGAAAAAAGATTATTCTTGTTTTTTTCTTATTCCCTTTTTTATCCCCAAAAGATAACCTTCCTCGGTAGTGACTCCTAATCAGCAACCATTTCCTTTTTCTTTTTTTCTTTTTCCTTTTTTTTTTCCTTTCTTTTTCTTTTTCCCCATCTGTTGGTAATATAATAATAACAACACAGACCCACTTCATCCATCGTGTGCACCTCTCTCTCTCTCTCTCTCCTCAAAAAATCTTCTCTCATTATTTGCCAAACCAAACGCCTCTCTTCGACTCTCACAAATAAAGAAAAAAGAAGAATGAGTTACTACAACCAGCAGCAACCTCCTGTCGGCGTTCCTCCGCCGCAAGGTCCGTCCATTTAAATTTTCCAGTTCTCATGATTTCCTCAGATCTATCGCATTAGAGCTTTATTTGAATTTTTTCTTTTGTGTTTGGTTCTGATTATTTGAAACTTTTTGTGAATTAACAAACGAATCAGGTTATCCACCGGAGGGATATTCCAAGGACGCTTATCCGCCGCCGGGATATCCCCCGCAGGGATATCCTCCCCAAGGTTATCCCCAGCAGGGATATCCGCCGCCCTACGCTCCTCAGTACGCCCAGCCTCCGCCTCAGCGGCAACAGAACACCGGATTATTGGAAGGCTGGTACGTTTTCCTCTTGGACTTCTCTCTCTCTTTCTCCGATTCTTCTTAACGCGGTTCGATGACTCAGATCTGAGAGACTCGGACGATCTGGAGTGATTTGTGCGTTCCGAGTTTCGAACGAGTCAAATCGGTTTTGTTTATAGCGCACGATAGTTAACGTGCTCCTTCTCTTTTTGGCCTTTTGATAACCAATAACCGCGTTTGGCACCGACTTTCGACGGCAATACTATCGTGTGGTAGTTGTTGTTCCCAAAATACCCTTCGCGTGTTTATATTAGTGGATATAACACAAAAGAGTTCTTCAGTGACTTAATTGTCTTTTTGTGTGTATTTCTGGCTTTTTTCGATGTCTTTAAGGTTGTAAACGACAAATTTTTATGGTCTAGGAAGTCGAGATTTTTGTATTAATGGTCTAAGGTTCTTAGCCGTCTTACCTCTCGTTTGTTAGTTTTGTAGATTTAAATTTTTAATTTGAGTTGAAATATGATATTTTTTTTTGAGAGTTTTTACCTATAATAAAAAAAGTTAAAAAAAGTTAGATATAACATTTTTTTTTATCTGTAGAAATTTAGGGTATATTTGGTAGATGATCTACAATTATGATTATGGGTCTTAGTTCAGAATTAGTGTTTGTTTACAGGGATTAGAGATTTTGAATCATGATTCAGAATCGGTGTTTGGTTTGGATGATTCTGAATTATGATTCAGAATCTGATGTGATGTTTTAAACTAGCTCAAATTATGATTCTAAAATCACTCCCCTCTTGATTCAAGGTGATTCAAACTCTTGATTTTGAATCATTGTTTCAGAATTATGATTTGAACTCAAAATCATAAATTATAGTTTTTGTTTTAGAATCATGATTAGAATCATTCTGATTTAAATTCTCGTATCAAATGAACCTTTAAAATTTAAAATTTAAATTGGTGAAATGAACGAGGTCTGAAAAGATGAGATTTTTGTTTTTTGTTTTTATTTTTTTATATTACGAAATTTAAATCGATACAAGAGACCATTAATTTTCATGTAAATTTTGGAAGCTTTTCTCTCTAATGAAAAAAAAAGGAAAACTAAGATGAGAAATCAAAGCAAGATTTGTTTGTCTAAAAGTAAAATTTACTGAGAATTTGGCTAGCTGAAATTAAACTACTTTTGCATTTGACATTCTTTTAAGAATTTTGTTCTTTGGGGGAAAACATTCTTTTAAAATTTACATTAGCGAATTGAACTTTGAGTTTATCCAAAATAGTGTTTGGATCTTAATTTGTATAATTCTGATTTAACAATTTGTTGTTTGATGTAAATTGGTGCAGTTTGGCGGCTCTGTGCTGTTGCTGTCTGTTGGACGCATGCTTTTGATTGGCAAATGTGCATCATTCTGATATGAAGTCTGTTTGATCGGACAGACGTACGTACACAAATTCTATTGGAATTTCTTGTCATAAGACGATGTCCCATCTGTTACTTGTTTTATTTTCGTCTTTTTTTCCCCCTAGTATATTGACTGTTTTAAGAACCTTTGCTTGCAATCAGACCTATATTTTTCTCTGTGACGAAGAATTTCAGTGAAATTCGTTTATTTTGTCAATATTTCTATCAATGTGGTATATTTTGCAATTGGGTGCTTTTGAATTTTCTTAAAAGTATTATAAAAAGTTTGAGGGAGATCCTGATTTGTTGAGTGAGGAAGGTGGGATAGACAGCTATTCTTCATTTTGTTAAAACTAAAGCTGTTTTTAGCTTTTGTTTTGATAATAATGTGCTTGGGTGGGTTGGATTTGCGTCTTTTTGGGGATCATAGTGAGCTAGCTGGAGAAAGGAATTTATGCTTTGGTGGCGTCTGGGTAGTTTGTGGAGGTTGGTAGAATCTTCTAAAGGAATATATGGATTTTGGAGAGGAAAACGTGCAAGAAAGAGAAACAAATATGTGATACCAACTGTTTTTGATACAAACATGTGCTGAGTTTTTTTAAATTGCAAGCATAACAGAATTTAGAGTATTGGGTGCCTTTGCCCCTTGATTTTATTTTAAGAAACATTGACAAGTTATTCTTAAATTTTTAATTTTAACAAGCTACTTCTTAATTCAAAAGAATATTTCCGAATAGATGATGGTGATTAAATTTTGAACGGAATCATATTCATACACGTTATATGACGTGCTCCTTTGTTATTAGAAACTTTAATATATGCCCTTCAAACGAGCTTACATAATAATGATATGGACAATGTTATTTTTGCTTAAAATTTGAGAACCATCATTGATTTGATGTTATTCGAAGCACTTTATTAATTGTAGAGAGCGATTTGTCAAAACCAAAAGTGGTGGTGAAAATTTGCTAGAAAGCCTTAGGGGACAAAAACACTGTAAATCTTGAAATTTATGAAATTGGTGGGCCAAATTTTAAACCTTAGAATTTACCGTTCTGCCATAAGAAATTTCACTCTTAATATGATTGCAATGTGTGTCTTTGAGACTTTGAACCCTTGTTCATTTGCATTTTTTGTGTTAGTGTGATTTAAATTCAAATCTTAATTTGAATTAAGGTGTATTTGAGTACGGTTTGAATTGTGACTTTAATTTGAGTTTGTGTTTAATGTGTACATTTTGAGTTATAATATGAATTGAGAAACTATTTGAATTTATGTTTGGATGGGTCAAAACTTGAATTTATATTTGGATAGTGTTTTAATAAAAACTCAATGGTGATGAAAAATTTTAATAGAGTATATGAGTGAGGTTTTACTCGTTTATTCATTGTGAACGCATAAAAAAAATCATCTCAATCATAATTAAAATGAAAAAGTTATGACGTTTTTAAGAATAGAAAAAATATTATTTATTAACTTAAGTTTAAGTTTAGAAATTTGAGTTGAAAGAGAAATTTAAACTCAGATTTTAACCATAAACTTAAGTTAAAACTCAAGTTTAAAGTAAAATTTTAAAAAAGAACATTATCTTAAATAAAGTTGTAAATTGAATTTAATTTTTTTTTGAGTTTGAGTGCAAATGAACAAGTTTTTAAAAATTACCCACTAGCCTCCATGTATCATTTTCTATCGTTTTATTCACTCAACTAAATGTAATACATTAAGGTCTCAATCATTTTACCAATTTACGTTTTACTATAGTAAAATATTTTAAAAAATAATAATATTTAATTTTTTTATTATAATAAAATTATTTTACATAAAATCACATCATAATTTAAATTAAAATAAACTAAACGAGCCACAATTATCTTCTCACTGCCGCCACACATCTACAGGCTAAATGATAGTTTTCTTGTTGTTCAGACCAAATGTTAGCATCCCACATCCGAAATCTAGAACCTTCAATTATGACTTCGGAAGTTGGTCAAACAATAGCGTGATCTGCTGAGTACGTGTTATTGAGATGAAGCAAAAGGCAAAAACATCCTTTGACCAAAAGTGGCGGATTATACACCTCCACGATAACTGGTAGTATGAAACCGAGGTAGCGAATGTCCTTATTTTTATGCAGAGATAAAGATGACCCCTTAGGTTGGATGCCCCTCAAGTCAAGTTTGATGTGTACGAAGACAAGACTAATGGCAACCTTTAAATACTATAAAATAATTTTTGTGCTTATCTTTTCCTGTATTTTTCTATATATAAGAAAGCTGAAAAGCTTTCACTGTTTGGGGCATTCGACCAAAATGTGGGCGTTTTGGTTGAAATGCATCCCATGCATTTTTTTATTTTTAGAGAACGTTTGGTTGAAGAATTTAAATCATGTATTCGAATTATTTTTGATTTATGTGAATTTTATATGAGAGAAAATATTGTAATGAACTACGAATCATAATTCGAATTAGGGAACAAATTCATCTACCAAACATCCTCTTAATATATAAGAAAGCTCAAAAGCTTTCACTGTTAAAGGACGTTTCGATCAAAACGCCCATTGAAAATTCGAAATCTCTACCCTTCCTTTTTTTTAAAAAACTTTTTACCCTAATAAATAATCCTTTTTAATTTTCTCTTGAAATTTTATTTTATTTTATTTTTTAGTATTTTACCCTAAAACTTATTTATTTATGTGATTTTGACTTTTTTTTCATTTTTGCTCTAATTTTTTTCATTTTGATTCCTTCTTCCCCTCAAACTTTATTTTTTTCTTTAATTTAGTCTTTCTTCGACCCTTTTTATTTTTGCCCTAAAATTTATTCTTTTTTTTGTTTTAGTTTCTTTTACCCGAAAACTTACTTATTTATTCATTTTGGTCATTTTTAAATTCATTTTTTGTTTTTATCTTAAAATTTTATTTTTTTTGTTCTGATCGTTTTTTCCCTATAACTCATCTTTTTCTTCATTTTAGTCCTTTTCTAATCCGTTTTTCTTGAAATTTTATTTTTTCATTTTGGTTCCCTTTGCCTTAAAATTTCTTCATTTTAGCTTTTTTTTTTCTACCACTTTTTTCTTTTTACCTTGAAACTTTATTTTTTTTATTTTTTATTTTTGGGCCATTTTGCTCTAAAAATTATTTCTTTCCTCATTTTAGTGCTTTTTAAACCCCTTTTTAGCTTTTTGCCTAATTTTTTTTTTCATTTTCTTTCTTTTTGCAATTTTATTCAGATTTTCTATGCTTTTAATAATGAATAATCTTGACAAATATTTTTTTAAAAATACACGGGTAAGGATTTTTACCATTTATTTTTTATTCTCAACCTTTTTAGTCAAATAATTTACTAATAAAAGAGTGTTTATCCAGAATAAATGATAAAAGTTTAAATTCACGTATTCTCAAGAGTAAATTTTTCATTTTTTTCTTTAATTTTAAATAGCACAATGACTAAAATTCAATACACAGTTACTTTCCACGTGCATCACACCTAGAGTTTAACTAGTTTATTTACAAAGGACAATTTTCTACGAGAAAAATACAAAACTATTAGCTAAACTAAGGACATGCTGACTAAAAGAGAAAAAGTCGACAAAAAAACTAAGGGGATGCATTTATAATTTTCTCTTCTGAATACCTTCTGTTCAAGAAACTGCGGGCCTCAGGTGACGAAATTCTAATAAATATTCAAAAATTAGGCGAACATCATCCTTTTTTCCGTTCCTCGTTAATTATTAGTGATGATTGTAGTGCCTTTGGCTTTGAGTTAGAATCACTCAATTGATGATCAATCAGTCATTCAACGGAGTTTGTCAACAGAGGCTAGAGCTAGTGGTCATCAGCCGACATCTGTAGTTAGAGTATTTTTTTTAACCTCTCTTATTTTCTTCTTGTTTATTATTATTATTGTTGTTGTTATTATTATTATTATTATTATTTTCAGTAATTTATCATCCACGCGACTCCAACTAGTCTAGAGGTGTGAGTTTGGGCCGCTCGACCTAGACTTGGCAGTCTAACAGAAAATTTTGGGTTGGGCGAGGCTGACTCTAAAATAGAAAGGATCGGCTAACACAGTTTTAAGGTCAAAAAGTTGAGGGCATGACTGGCCTGACTCGATATTTTATAAGATATTTTTTTTAAAAGTATTTAAAAATATGATATTTGGGCCGGGCCGATCTTAAAGGAGAAAGAGTCGGCCTATTTCGACCATAAATCTAAAAAATTTAAGGTCAGGTTTGGGCCAATATTAGCAGGCTTCGAGCCTGCCGGTTTAGCTCGGCCTAAACTTACAGCTCTACCAACCACCAATGGCTTAATCCTTTAGTAACTCCCACAAAAAAAAAAAAGGAGATCACTCACCCAATCACTAATTTCGACGATCCATTAACTTTAGTTACTGCTCTAAGTGACTTCAAAGATATGGTTTTTCTTGATGAATAAATAATAACAATATTGTGCACATTTTTTTTTATTATTTCTTTCATTGTTTATAAAACAATAACAATAGGGGCTCAAAATTGTAATAGTAATATCGACTAAGCAATTTGTTTACCAAAAATTTAAGCAAAAGAAGTTGTTTACTGTTGATGGTCATTTTTGTACAAGGTCTGTACAAGGGTCCGTGCCTAATAATTCTATCTCGTGACACTATTAGGTTTGCTTCGTGGACCCAAGCCACGCTTAGAGAACTCGCATAGGCAGTAGTTTGGTGGGCCATAGGTAATTGAATGGGCCGATTTATTTTTTAGTCTGATCTAATTTTGAGTCCTACTTAGGGGTTTTAAAATAATCGGGCTGAGGAATAAGTCGGTGATGGAGAACTTAACCTTATGAGTCTTTTACCTCGTCCTTTAGGAGTCCTAAAAGTCATTTCCTTAGCCTTTGGATACTCAAAAGCCCGGAATTTAAGCTATAAGACCTTCTCGTCTAGCGTCAGCCCATGAGCATTTTTTCTCTGGAGCAGGTTGCTCTAGAGCTAGCTGAAGTTCATCTTTGTGCCAGTTCTGAAGACGTAAATGTGGACGCTACCACATAGATACTTCCCATGCTCCAAGAGACTCCTTAGTGACCGAAGATACCTCCCTTCTTTGTGTCTAAACGTTCTTTTCGTGCTCCATGTACTCCAGCGATGACTGTTTAGCCAAAAACGAAAGGCGGCACTCTGGAGCTAGCTTGATGTGCGTTCAGACCTCCAAGAATAGAAGCGCCTACAGAGCACCAGACTTAGTTAAACACTCCATGATCTCCAGACTTAGGGAAGGTCCAATGTCAGCGAGAATTCCAGATTTGGTCTGCAAATACACCCATTTTTGACCAAAATATTTGTCAGAGAGGAAAGCCACATGATGCAGGTGCTCCGGAGGGAAATAGTTCATACAAGCCTCTGACAAGGTGTGATTGTACGACTCTAGAGTGACCGCCAAAATCTCTCAATCTCCTTATATAAATACCCCATTTCACCAGCACTTCATAACAAGACTCAGACCATTCATATACTTGACCATTTGAGAAGGTCTCTTCCTTAGCCAAAACTCCGAGTGATTCTCTTTTGAGAGTTCAAGTCTTTTGTGCTAAAGACTTAAGTTCTTCGAGCTTGTGCTGCTCAGGCTTGAAGATCTTCGAGTGAGTTCTGAACTCTGCCCATATCTTGAGTGTTCATCATCAAAATGTCTCAAAACACTTTATTTAATCCATCCAAACTCATCTACAAGCTACATTTGAAGTTTCTGAGGTTTCTCTGGGAGTCTGAAAATCCACCTTCGTGGCTGGATTCCGCCGCTTCGAAGCACACTTCCGGAAAGCCGTAAAACTTTGTCTGTTGACATCTTCTCTCAAAGGAACCTATGTTCCTCTGAAGTGGACTTTGCCTTCTCTGTTGGAAGTTCGTAAAACTTGCTCACAAAGTGACCTGCGTTCCTCCGGAGTGAGAATTCACCAGCTCTTCCAAGTAGACTTATCCATACCAATCAAATCATACATCCACTCCGGAAGCAACCTTGTGCTTGTCCTCGTAGCATTTCTCTAAATAAGCCTTATCCACACTCTTCGAGTCAAAGCTCCATCAATTGTTCAGTTACTCCTCCCACCATACTTCGTCTATGCGATCTCCATGACTGTATCCGAAGTCTTCCCATGTGCGTAAGTTAGCGTCTTGGTAAGTTGGCGACAAAGTGGGCCCTAGCTCCATTTTCTTCGGCTTACTTTGGGCCTAACCGATCACTCTCTTCTTTGTTGGAGGTCCTATTGTACAAGTTTCTCTGTGGACGTTGCGTGTTTTATTCGTGTCAACATCAACACCTCTAAATCTGATAATTGCACGTGTTTACCTTGAGCACGTTGTACTCACCGAATTTACTGGGCCCAACATTTACCAAAAATGAAAATTTCTAATTATCTTAGATTATATATTAGGTATATGACAGTGTTCAACATGGCACTAACAACAAACTTTCATATTTTAGTAGCAGTGCGGAAATAGTATTTGTTTTTGTTTTTGGTATTATGATTGATTTTGATTGTCAGACACCTTTGTACTAAATGGGAAAGAAATATTCAATGCATAAAAAGGAAACAAACATCAAATTACGGTTTTCCACCTGTGATTTGTTTTCTTATTTGGCAAGTATGAAGGCATTATATGTCAGGTACGGATAGTTGACCACTACGTGGCACCTCCAACGGTCTATCATAGATGGAACATTCTCGAATAATTTGAAGCATATGCGTTTGCATGAAGACAAATGAGGTTGTTCTTTTGTCATTTTTGAGTTAGGGTAATTTGATAGTAGATTTTGAGTTAAATTTGAGTTATAACTTAAGTTGAAGTTGTAACTTGAGTTTGTGTTTAATTGTGTACATTTGAGTTATAGTTTGAGATAAGAATCTTTTTGAATTTGTATTTGAGTGAGTCAAAACTTGAATTTGTATTTAGATAGTATTTTAATAAAAACTCAATGCTGATGAAAAATTTTAATAGGGCATATGGGTGGAGTTTTATTCGTATTTTCATTGTCAATGCATAGAAAAAAATCATTTCAATCAAAATTAAAACGAAAAAGTTATAGTATTTTTAAGAATATAAAAAATACTGTTCCTTAATTTGAGTTCGAGTTTCTGGACTCGAGTTGAAGTGGAAACTTGAACTTGAGTTTTAGTCCCAAACTCGAGTTCAAACTTAAAAGAACACGAACTTGAATAAAATTATAACTCGAGTTGCTTTTTTTGAATTTTTGACTAAAAAAAGGGGCTGCCGAACAGCCCCAATGGAATTTGAAAATGTATTTGATTCTCAATTTCTCATGCGTTTATAATTATTATTTCATTGCCTAATGTTGTGATTTATTTCAGCCCTGTTCATTTTGCTGATTTGAGTTTAGAATTCGAGTTTTGTTACAGTAAAAAGCTCTCAGAAACAGTCACATTTAACTTTTTTGCTATAGTAAAAAGCTCTCACATAACATTGCATCTCAACTCGAATTAACGAACCGAACGGGCCATTACTTTGTACTCTCAATTCAATATTTTCCAACTTTTTTCAAAAAAAAAAGGAAAAAAAACATTTTCTTCTGTAAATTATTTTCATATTCATTTTGGTTCTTTTTAAAAAAAAAAAAAAAATCATCGTAAGTTTAAACTTGAAATGATAGAAGCAGCTTAAATACATAACTATTATTTTGTTTAATTGATCATGCAAAATTCTTCTATTATTGACTAATAAACAACAAGAAACGTAGCATCGGTTCTAAATCATAAGTGAAAAGGTAAAAGCACAAAATTTTACATATATTGTTGAGTAAAAATACAAGAATTGTTGAGTAAAATGTTGGTATTATTTGAGGATTTTAAATGTGAAAATTAACCCCTATTAATTTAGCACTCAATTTAAAGTGCTTATAATAACGCTCTCATGTATCATCACTACTAATACATTTGGTGTGTCTGGTGTGACGCATTTTTTATTAATTGTTACAGCTTGATAGCAGAATCTTAAATGAATATTTATGTCAGCATTTTAAAAGCTCATTTGATAATGCAAGAAAAAAGTATGCTATTATCAGATGTCCCTTTCTCAGACATTTTGTTTAGGACGAAAAAGAAAGCTTTATGTTCTCTAGAGCTGTAAGTTTGGATCGTATTAAATTAATCGATCTGAGATCTGTTATCGTTAATCGGGACGGATTAAGATTTCAAGCTTAAATAATTATTCGGCCGTGCTACTTGTTTTTAAAGATATATTTTAAAATACTTAATAAAATTTTGAGCCAGTCCTATCTTTCGAGCTTTAAAATCAAGTTAGACCGTTCCTCTCTCGTACCAAATCCAAAATTTCCATTCAGACAGACAGGTCGGCTGACAACCTCAACTTTAACGTCTAACGTTCTCCAAATTTCAATAGATATATATTTCTTTTCCTTTAAAACGTCCTGCAAATTTTTGATTCATTCAACGGGCATAAATTTTTGTTAAATTATTTAATAAATAAAATCCGTGCTACGCACACAAACAAAACTCGTCGTGTGTTCAGAGAGTTAGTTGATGCCAGATGTCTTTTAGACCTTCCAACGATGTCGTTTCATTTTTCATGTCTCGGCGGAGGACAAACGGCGTTATCTCTTTTTGGCACGTTCCATTTTCCAATCCCCATCTCTCTCTCTCTCTCTCTCTCTCTAAAGAGACCGGAATTGGCTCGTGTCGTTTGTTCTCTTGACGGAGCAACAATAACCAAACAACAACAAAAAAAATCTGATCCCCCAGACAAGCCCACCGTAAAGCCCTAATCGGTGATTATTCTCACAATTCCTTGTTTCAGACTCGACTAAATTAGAAAAATAAAATTAACCATAAATGAATATATATTTCCCCTTCCGTCGTTTTGCAATCTACGTTTTTGTGAGATTTTGAATATATAAACCAAGAAACTCAGAGAGATTTTCAATTTTGGTTTCTTGTTTTAAGGAGGCGAAAACGAGGAGAAGAAAAACAAGGTTCTCAAATTTCATTTCTTTTTGTTTTTTCTTTTTGGTTTGTTAACATGAAGAAAATCTAATAGAAGTTTATTGTTTTTGTTTGCTTCAGTTTTATTGTTGTTTATTTATCTTTTTTTTTTCCTTCGATTTTATGATTTGTTTTGGTGAAATTGAGATAATTTGAACTTTTATGAATACACATGCATATATAATATATGTGAAGACTTTGTTTGTTTATTATTTCTTTGTAAAAATATATGTGCAAAACTTCATTAACTGTGGAAAATAGTAAACAATTACAATTATGATAACCAATTTTATGTAAGAACCACAAAGAAAGCAAAAGTTAACTAATACAGATTAAAGAGAAATTAGACTTATTAGCGTTATGGTTTCAAAAGAAAATGATTCTCAATGTTATGTTTTGATTATGCTAATTTATTTGAAAATTTCACCTTTTTTTTTTACCCTGCTAGATTTTTTCTGATAGGTCTATGGTTTTGTTGAGGATGTAGCCAGTATAGTTGAATATGTTTCTCGGTAGAGTAGAGAAAATACTTTGAGTTCTTAAATGCTTTTCTTATCCCTCAAATTTGCATGAAAAACTTAATAAAGTATGAGTTCCAAATGTAATTCTGTTCATGGTATGAAATTTGAGTTTCAAATGTAATTCTGTACATGCTACTTTTTGTTTATGTGCCATCTTTGACATTGGCTAATCCATGAGTTGGTTTTTTCAAATTATAACAATGCCTTTCTAACTATTCTTAGAGTTGTTTATGAATTGGGCATCAGTTGTTGAATTTAGTACATGGGCTTAGAGCTGATAAACTAGAACAAAGATTTGCGTAAAAGAAGATTTTGGCTGATTTATAAGTTGCATTTAAAACTGAGGCATTTAGAATTTTTACCCATCATTTAATTTGAAGGTCTAGTGTGTTGGTTTGTGGATGGGTGTCTTTTTTAAATTACTTGCACATGAATGAAATTGAATGCTACTCTCTCCTTGCTAGAAAAAATTAATGTTCATTTGAATTTAGTTCCCTAGCCGGCTAAAAGAGCAATGTATTTTCTTACGTAATCGTTCATATTGTTTATTGCATACTGAATGCCACTGTCGAGAGTTGTAGTTTAAGCATGTTTGCTGGATTGATGAATTATCATTGAACGATTTCCTGTATTAGCTCTTTCTATTATCACCGCTTTTATCTCTTGACAGTTTACAGACATGCGTCTGATACTCTACGTGCGTGTCTTCGGATTGGTCAGTGTGCATACACTTGTGCGTTTGCGCGTTTGCGTGCACATATTTTTGTCGACTTGTGTGTTTTACTTGTATAACTATTGGTGGCTTTCAAGATTTTCCTTTTCTTCATTAAAAATATGTCTCTCTTTCTTTTCTGTGGGTTTGCTATAGGGCTCTGTGTTTTGCAGGTCAGTTTTTCCGGTTGAGTTCCTTTTTGCTACTTTTTATGGGTGCTCCAAAGCAAAAATGGACACAAGAAGAAGAATCAGCTCTTAAAGCTGGAGTTGTGAAACATGGAGCAGGAAAATGGCGCACAATACTTAAAGATCCAGAATTTAGTAGTGTCCTGTATCTACGCTCAAATGTAGATCTTAAGGTATATTTCTCTTAATGCTGTTTTCTTTGGAGAGATTAATTTAATGGTAATAAAATTGAAGTTTTTGCTTCTTTAAGCCGTTCTGTCGTAGCTTCTTGTAACAGTGAGCCTATGCAGACTACATTCTATTGTCAAGTAACGTTTGTTGTTTTTTTTTTTTTTCCGCGGCTGGCGGCGAGGCCTAAGGAATTTTTACCTTTCTTTCTCTTTATTTTTTTTTTTTTTTTTTTTTTTTTTTTTTTTTTTTTTTTGGCATTCATCATGAGCAGGACAAATGGAGAAACATGAGTGTTATGGTAAATGGATGGGGCTCTCGGGATAAGGCTAGGGTAGCACTGAGAAGGGTCCAGCAGGTTCCTAAACAAGATGAATACGCTACTTCTAGTGCTAGTGTTGCTGTGCAAAGTGATGAAGAAACTGGGGAAGCCATGCTGCTCGAGGGTTCTGCTGATATGCAGCAGACACATCAGAGTTCAGGGCCAAAAAGATCTATCGGAAGGTTAGATGCCCTTGTTGAGTTTGATATTTCACCCTTTCTGTTATTGAGATTCTTAATTTTATAACAGTATTTTCTGTTCACTTCTTCATCCTTGGTTTATAATCATGGTATGTGTAAATACTCTACATTTCCTTTTTTAAGTTTATGTGAAGCTAACTATGTTTTATATCACGCTATTAATATTTCTTAAGCAGTTCCTTTCATGTTACATTTTAGTCTTGGAAATTGTAAATACTATGCTACCATAATTGCTAAAGCTATTCATGCTTGTAGGTTGGACAATCTTATAATGGAGGCCATCACTGACTTGAAGGAGCCTGGGGGTTCTAATAAGACAACAATTGCTACATATATCGAGGTAATCTATTATTTATTCAATGCAGTTGAACTATTCTTATTTAATTCTCTATGCAGTTTTTTCTGTTAGATATTCCAGTATCATGACTTTTGGTCTTGTATTGGCCGATTGAACCAAACTAAATCACGAACACTATAAATTGACAGGCTACATAATAAGAGGACAGATGAGCGTTAAACACTTAAATGTGGATTTTAATGGCCTATTCATTCATTAAAAAAAGAAGAAAATCTTCTGTTGGATAATCTTTCTTATAGTTTGAGGCTTATGATTTGGCAATGTGTGTATATGTTTCCTTCCCCCTTAACACCCCCCCGGTTCTCTTCTGTGTAAGACCTTCTGAGCTTTCCTCTTATAGGAACAATATTGGGCTCCTCCAGACTTTAAAAGGCTATTGTCGGCGAAGTTAAAGTTTTTGACAGCAAACGGGAAGCTGATTAAGGTATGACGCAGATGTATACATTTTGTGTGAAATGACAGTCTTGCAATGAATGGGGACTCACTGATCTTCAGTCTTCTAGACTTCAACTCCAGGGACACAAAATTTTATCTGAATCTTTTTATTTTAATTTATTTAGGTTACAAAAAATTTAATTGACAAAATTTGAGACGTAAATTTTTATATTTTGTGGTATTTATCAGTTGAGACAAAATAAGTATTCTAATAAACTAGGAAGAACAGTACCTGAAATTACAGGGCCTTGGCATGAGCTCGACTTATGGTTACTATCCAGATAGTGATCACATTGCTAAAACTAGTACAACTATGGACTTAGGTATGGATCATATTTGTATTGTCCATGGATGGTATTGTCTCTGGATATTTGTCCATTGATCAGATGTCTGTTTTAACAAAGTTTCCATGTATTTTGGAGTGACAACACTCATCTTTACAAAGGGTGATTTCCTACTTATATGGAAGTGTTTTAGCGTGTGCATTATGCTGAGGGAACACCAATCATTTAGTGAACTTTATGAAAAATTTAAGGATTTTGATCCAATATTCCCTTTGGCTATGATTGGTGGTGGATTTTTCTTGCATGACACATTTTAGGAGGTTTTTTTTTTCCTTCCTTTGCTCCTAGTCCACGCTTATATCATATTGTTCCAAGCCAAATTAATGAATTGAGTCGCCGGCCGGTGACAAGTTATGGTTCAACTTATTAATTATCTTTTTTGTCCTTGTTTAATTATCAACAAGTGTTCTCTTCATTGCTTGCAAAGGTGATGTGTTAAAATGGGCTGGTTTAGGTACGTTGCTACTGCCATCTGGCAAGGGGCTGTGGTGGGAGGGGCACGTTATTAGGTTGCCTGCGTTGCACTTCTGTGCAGGGAGCTCTATGAGTGAGGAGGGGAAGTAGGGGATGGATGTCGATTTTTAGTCGAAATATTAAGATACTGAATTCTGAATGTAGTAAATATTTTCCCTGCGATAGATGTCGATTTTTAGTCCAAATATCAAGATACTGAATTCTGAATGTAATAAATAGTTTCCCTTTCTCCTTTTTTCCCTTTCCCCCCCTCTCGTTTTGCGCAGACTCCTTATGCCGAATGTTTTACTTGACAAGAAGGAAAAGTTTAACTTTCCTTTTTAGTCAACTAAGGAAGATCTGAACTGTAAATTGGCCCTCTTTAATTTCCATGCTATATTTTTCTACTTTTCCTCTTTCTTCTTAATTCCCCTTGATATTTGATTGTTGGGTTTAGGGTTAGCGTTTAGGGATTAAGGTTAAGATAGAAACCTTTTAGCCCGTGCTCGACTTTTGGGTGAAGAATGGAGAACTCTGAGTCGGTAATTATTCTTTTTCTCCCTCCCCCTTCTTACATTCCATTACCTACACATCTACTTCTATAGCCATTTTATCCTTATTTTATTCAGGGATTTCATATTTTGGATCATATACAAAAGCCGTGTTTTGAGATAAGCCTTTGGGATCCATAATTATCATCATGTTTGTTCTCTCTCTCTCTCTCTCTCTCTTTTTTTGACATCTTAAAATTTTCTTACAATGTACTTAATATGCATTGTTGTGAGAGCCAAGTGTTCTTAGTTTGTATTGTCTCATGTATTGTACGGTGAATCTGAGAAAAATGTTTTCTGTAGTTAAGGCTCGCTTAATGTGAGTTAGAACTTAGATCAACTACAAATAGTTTTCTTTCTTATTCTTTCCCTTGAATTTGAATGTGTCAAAGCTGTTCATAATTACACTGTTGAAAGATATGATATTTATTAGTGCATGCAGCAGAATCTAATTATTCCTACTTCTGCAAGCAGACAAAAGATTTAGGATATGAATGATGAATATATCATTCCAGAGAATAATCACAAATGTTGAGTAGTATTGCTCTAAGAACTATTTAAAGAGTACTAATTGCATCTTCTCTTTAAATGAAGAGGCCCACAAATCTTAACTTTACAATTTATGCGTTTTTAAGGAGTTGCTGATGGTATATTCATGTTTATAGTTTTCCTTTATAGTACCCTTTCAATAAAAGAAAATGACCAATAACTTGAAATTTGGTTATCTTTAAAGGCATATGTAAAGCAGTAATTTTAATTGGGGAAAAGAAAATAGAACATCAAACCCGATTGTTAGATTTGCAAATAAGGATCGATTATTATGAGATGTTATAAGAGTTGGTGCGTTTTACTGATGCTACTGATCTGGCTGGTTGTTATTTTTTCACACACACACACACTATAAACCCATACATGGCCTGTGATTTAATCTGGTGATGCACTCACACACACACACACAGATACTCACATGTATACACATGAATATTTCTACATACATTTACTGGTGCAACCACGATTTATGTGTGGTGATATGTACTTGGATGACTGTTCTTCACTTAGCACTCTTATTTCCATAGTGGTACAATTCATTTGGTAATTTTAGTTGGGATTTGCTGACAGTGTTCAATGTAAGTGTTTATCAAAATCTCCGTGACCTCGTGTGTCGTCCATAATATTTTTTGGTCTGGTAGTGCTTTGATGGACCAGGAGTTGGATCTTATTTCTTGTTTCTTCATTTTTTAACTTTGCAGGTCAAACGCAAGTACAGGATTGCGCCTACGCCAGCATTTCTCGACAAAAGACGGACTTCCTCCTCACTACTGTTTGAAGGACGCCTGAGGGATTCTCCCAATTTTGATAAGGACGAAACCTTTGCACTTATGAAATCCCAGATTGACTTAGAATTAGCCCAGATGAGAACCATGAGTAAGAAAGAGGCTGCTGCAGCTGCTGCTCGGGCAGTTGCGGATGCAGAAGCTGCCATTGCAGAAGCCGAAGAGGCAGCAAGGGAGGCCGAGCAAGCGGAAGCTGATGCAGAAGCAGCACAAGCTTTTGCAGAATTGGCAATGAAGACATGGAAAGCAAGAAACGCCCAGAAGATGGTAAACCTTCTATATCAAATTATCTTACTGAGAAGCTTTATATTTCAATGGACAAAGTATTGGAAGGTAGAATTGTCTCTTGGTAGAACACCTTATGCAAATTTGTTGACATAGAAAGCCATTTTTTCCCTTCATTTCTATTTGGCATACAGGCTATTACTTTTGTTTGGTGAACTTTATTGGGAAAATAGAAGATGAAAGAACCATTGAAGTGAAGTTGACATCCATTTGTTTGTACTTGTAGAAATGCATACATGACACATGCTTGTCGATTTGTCACGAAATGAATTGAATACCACAGACTGCTCTGGTTCTCTCTTTTTACTGTTATGATTCCTACCTCTAGTAAAATTTTCCATCATAAAACAATTTAGTGCTAATGATTTGATAATGGCCCCCTTTTTTGGTAGAAATTTAGTTTGACCAATGTGTTTTCCAGGCTCATGTGCACAAGAGACCCATAACCAGAGTCTGTTGTTCTTATCTGTGTTATACTCCTGATATTATCAATTAAGATCTATGCTAAATCCTTGCATCCTTATATACCCCTGGTATTATATGTTTTAATTGCTTCCATTCTTTTTTTTTTTATTATTATTATTTGCATGAGGGAAATTTGATTGTCTTTTTTATTTTGTTTATTTTTTGGTAGAATATGCAGATGATCCGACCTTGATGGAAATCATAGAATGGTTAATAAAGAGCAATTGACATATCTTCGGATGACTTCCAGTTCCAGAGGACACATTCGTCATTTGCTGACACAGTGTAGTTTCATTAGTTTCTTGGCTTAGAATTCACTGTATTATTTATAACTGTAAGTTATGTTAAGGTCATTTCCATAGCTGGATGCAACACAGTCTTAGTCAGTATCTGTATCATTACTATTTTTGCTAGTAATCTTTATTTTTTAGAATATTTTTTTGCTAGTAATCTTTGTAGATAACTACTGATGGATTAGCATTCAGTTTTTTATTTATTAATTTGTTGTATCTTTTCTATTTATTTATTTTTCGTACAATAATCTCTACATGCTACAAAGTTGGAAAATTTATTGTAGGGTACAGTTCTGAATCGTCAGATTTTCATCTAATTTTGTTATAATTTTATTTTCATATGATTCTGATGTAATGAAAGGGTTAAAATTGTGTTCTTTTGGTGGGCTATTTTTTATATCCTGCCACAGAATTCTCTTACAGGGTCAAAAAGGGTTGCATTTTGACGTAGAAACTCGAATTTCAATGGCATCATGATTTATCTGGATTAATAAAGGGGTTTTAGATACACACGGCTACAAGTTAATGCTCGATACAAAGAATTTTTGTTCTAGTTTTCCTTGCGATGGTTCAAGACGAGGCAATACTTGTGACATTTTTGCTAGGGATGCATTGTATTTGTTGGTTTTTTGGCTGTTAAATACAACGGCTTTTGGATGGTAAATGCCATCAGACGGGTAACTTTTTATTGGCATTGGAAACATATCACATACATCACATTGTGGCGGGTAACAGTTTAATAACAAACTAGGAGACCTCGTCACGGCCCTCCTCATCACAAACTAGATCTTCCCATCACAAACCAACTCTTCCCCCGATAATAGGGACGGCTTGTGGCCCTCCGCGAACCAGTTTTCTTCATCGCAACCCTCACCATCGTGCCCTATCACATTGCAAACATCTCTCCGTTGCAGCCTCCCAATCTCAAGCCTTTACCATTTCAGCCTTCCTAACAGCGAAGCCAATCCCTCCCACCCCCAACACCACTACGCTTCTCTCCATACCTTGCTCTCCTCTCAAACTAGCCATTTTCTTCTTCTTCTTTTTCCTTTTGTTTTGAGATTTCTTTTTATTTTTTATTTTTTTTATTTTGAATACTTATTAAAATATGATTATTTTATTTTATCTAAATATTCTTTTGTATTAGATCACATGTCTTGCACATGATTCATTATGAAAAAAAAGAAAAAAAAAACTTATAGGGTTAGA
This sequence comes from Morus notabilis, assembly GCF_000414095.1. Classification (NCBI taxonomy): domain Eukaryota; kingdom Viridiplantae; phylum Streptophyta; class Magnoliopsida; order Rosales; family Moraceae; genus Morus; species Morus notabilis. The sequence goes on along the minus strand of NW_010358483.1, from coordinate 64,081 downwards.
TCAGTCTTTTAGGTCGGCCCAGCCCGACTTTAAAGCCCAAAGGGCTAGGGTTGAGCCGCACCTTTAAAAGAGAAGTTTTAGAAAATAAATAAAAAAACGCTTTAGACTGAGCCAATTCGAATTTTTTTTTTTACATTTGGATTATCGACTTGACTCGAACACATAAACAGACATAATCGTGCCGAGACTGAGTCAATGGTAATGGGTTTCAGACCGGCCTGTTTTGGCATGTGCTAAACTTGTACCTCTACAAATTATTATATATACTAAAAGAAAGGAAAGATTCGCTATTCACACACTCACAATTTACTATTCATTGTATGGTAATATTTCTAATATTTCGTTTTTGTCCCTTGTTCTTTGAGTGTGAATTGTTAATTTTACCCTTCTTTTTCTTCTCTTTTCCCTTCTCTGTGCATGGGCTTTTGCGTCTTTTGATCTAGGATTGTCACGTGTCGACGCCTGGCTGGCCGGAGGAAAAAGTGGCGGGACCTACCACTTGGAAGCTGCCCTCTTCCAGCTGCTGAACGCACTTCTATTGCGTGTGCTTTTCACACGCAAATCACAACCGTCGAAATTTTTGATCGGATGGTTTCAAACCATTTCCGATTTATTTTTTAAATTTTTATTCTTTATTATAGTTATTTATTATTTTAAATTAATTTGGAGTTCAATTTTGTCTGTTTTACTACTGTTTTGTGCTAAATTTTTTATATTACTAAAATAAAAATATCATAAATAATACACTAAAATTAAATAAAAATACGCTAAATTAAAATCAAATAACACCAAATTAAATAAAAATAAACAAAAAAATAGAATTAATTTAAAACACAATGAAATAAGTTAGATTATTTTCCTCTCTCTTTGCTTAAGATTTTCTTCCTATATTATTTTCATTTCTTTTATGTCATCTTTTTTACTTCTTTTTTTAAACAATTTGTGTTAGTCGTTATTTTAAATTAATTATGTGTGCGTAGCACACGTTTGAGACTAAAACTAAACAAAAACTAAAAAAGAAAAAAAAACATTGAAAAAAGGTGTTGATTTGTAGTCCGATTTTATCCATTTCAATATCATTTTGTGGTAATTTTTTAAAGCCTCTCAAATGATAATAGTATAAATAATTTGAATAAAAAATAAAATTAAATAAAAATACACTAAAATAAAATAAAGTCGCACTTTTTTAAATAAATTAAACTAGAAATTACTTCAGTGGTTGGAAGAGCAGGGCAAGAATTGATCAAAAAACCATGCTCTACATTAGCAATCGATGAACATTAACAATTGATGAAGGTTTTACTGATCCATTTGTAATTCCACCAATCATTGCTCAGTTAAAAGGACAAATGAAAATCTTGCAAGTTTATTTTCAATAAAAGGGAGCACAAATAACTACAGTTGTTTCAAAAATATTTGAAGATATCCATCTTTCAATACCACTACTACAAATATCACTTGCCACAATAATATATCTAAAAACACCAGATTCAAAAAGATTGATCACAAGGTAAGACATACTTATTAATTTATATCAATTATCAATAAATATCAACATTTAAAATTTTGAATACATATCTTAACACTTTTTAATCAATTCAATTCTAAACTAAAAATAACAGACCCACCTAAAAACGTCCAAGAATCAAATAATATAACTACTTCTAAATATATTGATCTACACTACATATAATTAAATATTTTTAACTTCTTTAATTATTATTAATTTTTTTTTAATTTATATTTTATAGTTCAAAAAAACAAAAGAAAAAAAGAAATAAAAATTATAATACATTGTAAGAAATTTATATTTATATATAAATTAATTCTATACTATAAAATTTTTTAATTTTTTATATAATATAACAGTATTTTTCAGAGCGTTTGATTAATTCTAAATCTATACGAAGGAGAAAAAAAAAAGAAAGAGAAAAAAATAAGAGCGCTCTAATTCAATCTCTGTCAGGTTGATGTGCCCGGTCCTTGCGAGAAAATCCGAATCGGACTAAAGAATTTTTTTTTAATAAATCAATAAAAAAGAAAAAAAGAAAAAGGAAAGAAAGAGAAATCGCTGTCCTAAGGACTACCTCACAAGAAACCATTATCGGCTTCTGGCCGTAAGTAGCGATCTTCGCGCAACTTCCAGGTAAAACAGTATTATTTCCAATTCATTTCTCTCATTTTCCTCTTTCCTTTTAGCTCTACTTATGAATTAAAATTGAAAAAAGAAAAACCCAATACTTGTGGCATGAGAAAAAAAAAAAAAGCTTTCACTGGAATTTTTTTTTTGTGACTATTCTTGAAAGGAATTTTTGAATTCTTCAGACATGGATGAAAGCTTAAACAGCAACGAATCTTTGATTGCTCGCATCCGACAGTTGGAACAAGGTATGTAATATGCTTCTATGATTTTTTTTTTTTTGGGAGTTGGTGGAGCACTTAAAGTTTTTCATATAAGGGTGATGTTTTTAAGTACATTACATAAATTATGTAGTGCAAAATTGTGATTTGCAGAGCGCGATGAATTGCACAAAGATATTGAACAACTTTGTATGCAACAAGCTGGACCCAGCTACTTGGGTGTAGCCACTAAAATGCATTTTCAAAGGTTTTTTTATATTATTCTTCTCTCTTTCTCAAAATTCAGACGCTTATACATACGTATATAGGCAAGTTTTGTTTTCATCTATAGGTACCATCAAATATAGAAATTTGATGACGTGATGTCATAAGAATCTACTATGATTAATTGTCATGAATTTTTCTGGCCATTATCAAATTTATTACAACTATTAGATCAATATCTTACGGCTAAAATAATGATACCATTAATGGTAAGTGTTAGAGTAATTATTAAAACATATATATGTGTGTGTAGCATGTAATTGAGAGTATTGAATATGATTTGAATTAAAATTGATTGTTGTTTAGCAGATATGGTTGGATTATCTGGGATTTTAGGGTTGTTATGCTAGTGTATTTGTTAGCCTTTTTATCTCCTTATTTTTAGGAAGTTAGATGGTTAGTTATACTTATTCTCCTAGGCTATATAAAGTAAAGTTTTTCCTGTAAAGTTGTAAGTTTTGACTGATGAATATAGCAGTGCACAGATTGTTTTTCTCCTCAAATTAGCTTTTATGGTATCAGAGAATTAAAGGTTACATGTGAGTTGAGAAAAACTAAACAACAGGAATGAGCGGAGCGGGTAGAACTGAGGTTACCTCGGGTACCTCGCAAACTGTCTCCACAATCATTTCCACTGCTGTCATTGAAAACTCCTCTATGTCTTTGCAAATCACAACTCACAAACTGAACGGGAAGAATTTTCTACAATGGTCCCGATCAACACAGATGGTGATTAGAGGCAAAGGCAAAATCGGGTATTTGGATGGAACAATTCCCAAACTGAACTCCACTGATCCGGCATACTCCACTTAGGACACTCAAAACTCGATGGTCATGGCCTGGCTAATCCATTCCATGGAAGACAGCATAGGGGACACATTTCTGTTTTATCCCACAGCGAAGGAGATATGGGAGGCTGTGAATTTAGCCTATTCTGACCTCGAGTATTCATCTCAGTTGTTTGAACTTCGCAACAAAGCCAGAAATCTCAAACAAGGAGATCTTGAAGTAACTCAATACTTCAATTCCTTGAAGAAATTGTGGCAGGAACTTGATTTGTTCAATACTTGTCAATGGAGGGATCCTGAAGATGCTGTTATGTTTAAGAAAATCCAGGACAAAGATCGTGTCTATGAGTTTTTGGCAGGTCTTAATAAAGAACTTGATGAAGTGAGAGGCCGTGTTCTTGGAATGCGATCACTGCCATCCATTGATGAAGTTTTTTCTGAAGTTCGGCGTGAAGAATGTCGCCGGAGAGTAATGCTCAGAGAGACGGCGATCATGACGATTGAAACCTCTATTAGTTGCACAGACACCAAACAAATGAGGAAATATTCGCTCATCCGCCAAAAAGGGGCAGGCCTGGTGCGATCATTGTCAAAAGCCTTACCACACCAAGGAAACTTGCTGGGAGATTCATGGTAAACTAGCCAACTGGGTTCCTAATCGACTCAAGAATCGAGCTAGTAGAGGGGAGCAAATTTTTAAAAATTTTTATTCCATGATTCAAACTCAGTTTAATGAAAGAATTAAGATGCTTCGGACCGATAATGGTACCGAATATTTTAACTCAATTCTTGGTAATTTTTTATTGAAACATGGAATTATTCATCAAAGCTCTTGTGTCGATACACCTAAACAAAACGGGATCGCCGAACGAAAGAATCGCCATTTGTTAGAAGTGGCTAGGTCTCTATTATTTACAACATGTGTTCAAAAAAGGTTCTGGGGAGATGCTATTCTTACTGCATGTTATCTCATTAATCGTTTGCCAACTAGGGTTCTAGAATACCAAACACCATTAGATTTCCTTCAAAAATCTTTTCCTATTGCTAGGTTGTTTTCAAGCTTAGAGCCCAAGATATTTGGCTGTAAAGCTTTTGTTCACATTCCTAATCAGAACTGTACAAAACTTGATCCAAGGGCACATAAATGCCTCTTCCTTGGATATTTTGCCACCCAAAAAGGCTATCGGTGTTACTCCTTTGAAAAAAAGAGATATTTCACATCTGCAGATGTTACTTTTTTTGAAACCCAGCCGTTCTTTCAGGGGAATTCTCTTCAGGGGGAGAATTTGAGTGAAGAGAATTTTATGGAAATTGTTTCACAAAATCCGGGGACACCTTTTGACCTCTGGGAATATTTCTGGAACCCTCCATCTCAGCCTTTTCTAAATTCAAATTCAAATCCCCTGCTCCAGCCAACCGTGGACCCTACTTCAGCCATAAATTCAAATTCCCAACCAACCCTGGACCCTACTCCAGCTAAAGATCAGCAAATAAACCCCAACTTCCATTCAAAATCCAAATTCCTCAAATCCAGCCGAAGCCCCATTCCAAAGTCAGCCGCAAATCTGGACCTCAACAAAAAATCTAGATGCTCAGAAAAATCAAAATAGTCGGCCAATAATTCAGGAAGAAAAACGGGCAGACCAGAAACATAGTGGTCTATAGCCGTTTAACTTGACTTACTCACGGAAAAAGGGGGTAAAAAATCCTGGACTTTCTCACTGCCAAGACTCTATCTCCGAATCAGGCTAAAAAAAAATTAGCCATGATCTTGACATCCCTGTGGCTATGAGGAAGGGAACAAGAGCTTGCACAAACCACCCAATCTCAAATTTTGTGGAGTATGATCATTTGTCAACTTCACTCAAGGCTCTTGTGGCTAATCTGTCTGAGGGTGAAACTCCAAAAAATGTTGAAGAGGCAATGGGAAAGGAGGAATGGAGGAAGGCTATTATGGAAGAAGTTCACGCCTTGGAAAAGAATCACACATGGGAGATTGTGGACAGGCCAAAAGATAAAGTACCTGTTGGTTGTAAATGGGTCTTTACAATCAAGTATAACGCCGGTGGATCGATTGAACGACATAAAGCGAGGTTAGTAGCCAAAGGATACACTCAAACATATGGTATTGATTACTAAGAAACATTTGCTCCTGTGACAAAAATCAATACCATACGTGTTTTGTTCTCTTTGGCGGCTAACTTGGACTGGCCACTTCATCAACTCGATGTTAAAAATGCATTTCTGAATGGTGAACTACAAGAAGAAGTGTTCATGGAACTACCACCTAGGTTTGATGGAGACAGCAAGAGAGGAAAGGTATGCAGACTTAAGAAATCATTGTATGGTTTGAAATAGTCGCCTAAAGCATGGTTTGATCGCTTCACTAAGACAATCCAGAAACAAGGTTTCTTTCAAAACTCAAGCAGATCACACGCTGTTTTATAAACATAGACGTAAGAAAGTCACAATCCTCATTGTTTATGTTGATGATATTGTTCTTATTGGTAATGACGAAGAAGAGATTATGAGGCTGAAGAAAGGACTGTCCTCGGAATTTGAGACGAAGGATCTGGGAACTTTGAGGTATTTTTTGGGCATGGAAATTGCCAGAAACAAATCTGGAATCTCTGTTTCACAAAGGAAATATGTAATCGACTTATTGAACGAGACGGGAATACTAGGATGTAAGCCGTTAGATACTCCAATGGATCCTAGCAAGAAACTAGGAACAGAAACTTCAAGTAGTCCTATGGACAGGGGGAGATTTCAGAGGTTAGTTGGTAGATTAATTTACCTTTCTCATACTCGACCGGACATTGGATTTGCTGTGAGCTGCATTAGTCAATTTATGCATGCTCCTACCGAGGAACACATGAAAGCAGTATTTAGGATCCTAAGGTATCTAAAAGGTACTCCAAGAAGAGGATTATTCTTCAAGAAGAGTGAATCAAAAAGCATTGAGGCCTGCACGGATGCAGATTGGACTGGTTCCATAAGTCATAGACGATCTACATCAGGCTACTGCTCTCTAGTTTGGGGAAATCTAGTGACTTGGAGAAGTAAGAAGCAAACAGTCGTGGCTCGAAGTAGTGCTGAAGCAGAATTACGCTCACTTGCACATGGTGTATGTGAGCTCTTGTGGCTAAGGAAGTTACTGGGAGAACTAAAAATGGAAGTACAAGTTCCTTTGAAGCTCTACTGCGATAATAAGGCCGCAATTAACATCTCTCATAACCCAGTTCATCATGACAAAACCAAGCATGTGGAAGTGGATCGGCACTTCATTAAGGAAAAGATTGAAGATGGAACAATATGTGTCACATATGTTCCAACATCGGAGCAAGTAGCTGATCTTCTAACCAAAGGTCTTGGAAGACCATTGTTCGAAAAGCTAGTGGACAAGCTCGGGATGTACAATCTGTACTGCCGAGCTTGAGGGGGAGTGTTAGCAGATATGGTTGGATTATCCGGGATTTTAGGGTTGTTATGCTAGTGTATTTGTTAGCCTTTTTATCTCCTTGTTTTTAGGAAGTTAGATGGTTAGTTATACTTGTTGTGTGGAAAAATATGGGTGACATGTAGAACGGCGACAGTGTGACATGTGGCCCTACTTTCCGTCAAAAAGTGACAACCCTCGACGCTTAAAGCTCGCTTCCCCTCTATGCTGCAAAGAAAGGCCCAACTTAAGGCGTCGACCAGTCGTGTCGTCGAACTTATGGCAACAAAATCCCCATCTGGAAAGGGTCGACTGCCAGGAAGGACATGAGGTCTACATAGCACAGAAGACGAGGGAAATACTCTTCAGAACGAAGCCTGACATCACAAGTTGCGTCTAGGGGTGAGAGACATTTGCAGTACGGGCATTAATTGTAATCCCCTAAACCGCCCTACAGTGGGCAGTGAAGGATTACAGGAATCCACAGAGCCGTAATGAAAGACCAATTGGCTGAGTGAACAGTTCAAAAAGTGATTAGTGGGCTACGGTCTGGACTTAAAAAGGTAGGCCACTCGAGTACTTTTTGCCTACGAAGGAAAACCACCCACGAAGAAAGCTTGAGCTATAAAAGGGGCAAAGCCCCATACATGAAAGGGATGGACTTCTCGAGTATTGAATCATAGAGAGAATATACGTGCATGTAAATTGTAAAAGTCCAAAGAAATATATCATGCACAAGTGGATGTAGCTCTTCATTAACAGAGTGAACCACTATAAATCTCGTGTGTCATCTCATTCGAGCGTTACACTCACGCCTCAAAAAATACAACAAACACTTCACAGCCTGATTTTAAATATATAGTTAAGTTCCAGCCGGCAACCCAACGGGATACTAGCGGGTAACCTGGCGTATTTCTGTTGACGGAATTCAGCCATCAACAATTGGCAACTCCGTTGGGGATCGAACCCAGAATCTCTGGTTCATACGTTTGTTGACATGCCTCCAAGAAGAAGAATTGAGGCCATCAACCAAGGCAGCCAGATGTAAGAAACTGCCACACATCCGGCAAACGAAGGGATGGAAGAGGACCCACCTCCGGTTAGAAATGGAGTCCCACCCCCAGACGTGCCTCGACCAAACCCTGTGCAGATGCAGGCCCAGCTCACTACTCTGACCGACCTGGTACGGGAACTGATGACTATAGTTGAGCGCTTGGATGGAAGAAACTCGATGCTGTCTCCGCAAGACGCCCCGAGACCGCTAGAAGTTGCCGTGGAAACCATAACCCCAGTGACCGCCAAGATATCCCAGAAGGAATCGGGGACAGTGAAAATCTTAGAGGTGATCCCAGGCCTCGGCCCTCACAATCCGCCAACAGTTGTCTAAGGGCCGCCGGACTCCGGGCTCCTAAGAACCAAATAGCCAGAGGCCTGGGAAACCCCAAAGCGCCATCTCAGAACCCAAGTAGAAATCTTCCAGGAGATGCAGGGTCTGTGCAAGTGGGTGGACGAGCAAGAGGCGTACCCAATGCACAAAGGGTAGAAGCGTCGAGAGGAGCCGGTTCAGTTGCAATCTCTGCGAAGGAGACACTAGCCATTATGGAGCGTATGGCCAGCCTAGAGCAAAAGCTCACGGGCGATGTCGCCGGCCTAAAGAAAATATAGGGCGAGTGGCCGAGGTAGTGGACGTCGACATCGCGCCTAGTCGGACGCACGGCCACTCGTTTACAGCAGAAATTATGGCGCCACCTCTCCCCGATAAATACAGGTCATCGTCAATCCCACCGTATGACGGCAGAGGGGATCCTGACGATCACCTAGAAATGTACACGGGGCACATGCCCTTGCATTTATATGCCGAGGAGATCATGTGCCGAGCCTTCCGAAACCATCTAACGGACTCTGTCCGGAGATGGTTTCGAACGCTAAAGCCAAACTCCATCTCAAGCTGGGATGCATTGAATGAAGCATTTTCTCTCTAGTTTATGGGAGTGAAAAAATGTGTTCCTCCAAAGCAGAATTTGATAACGATATACCAGAAGCCAAACGAGTCATTAAAAGAGTGGCTCGCAAGGTATGGGGAAGCTGTCGCCGCGACAACGGATATAACCGACAGAGAGGCCTTGATGGGGGCGTTATCCAGCACGAAGAAAATCACCCCCTTCAAGAGAGAGCTGAACCGGAAGCCCCCGTCAAGTTACAAAGAATTCCTTGCACGAGTGCAATGGTACATCAACGCCGAGGAAGCAGATGCAAATGACCCCGAGCACAGGTCCAACAAAAACAAAGGGACTGAGTAAGGGTCGACGGCAGGAAAGCAGGATGGAAAGAAACGACGAGTCGGGGAAAGCGGGAACAAGCAGCCTGTCTCGGCGCCGAACACTCAAGAAGCTAAAAAGCCGAGGCAAGAAGAGAACCGCAAGCCTCGGCCGTTTCAAATGTACGATTCATACTATGAATTAATAGTAGGAGTCGAAGAAGTATTTAATCATGTAGGTCGCGGGAACTTGCTGCGCCGCCCAGAGCCGATGAGGTCAGACCCAGCCGAAGGAACCAGAAAAAATATTGCAGGTTCCACGGCGACGTCGGCCACCACACCAATGATTGCGCCGATCTTAAAGATGAGATCGAAAGAGTAATCCGTGAGGGAAGGCTGCAGGAGTTCAAGGCCGAGCGAAGACCGAGAAACGAGGGTCACGACGGCCAGAATGACGGTCGACGCCGAGAGGAAAATCAACGACCAGAGGACCGAGAACCCGTCGGCGTCATACGGACTGTCCTCGGCGGTCCATACATTGGAGGAGACTCGAGTAGATCTCAAAAAGACTATGACCACGAAGCCAAAGGGGTGTACCAGGAAAGGTTCTGGAGTGTCTCCGCCACGAAAGCAACGAGGTTCGGCAGCACTGACGTAGCGTTTAATGAGGACGACACCAACGGGGTTCACTTCCCCCATAACGACGCCTTGGTGGTAGAAGCTATAATCGGAAATCACACCGTATGCCGAATCCTGGTAGACAATGGGAGCTCGGTAGACCTCTTATACTCCGACTGCTTAGAAAAAATGGGGATCCCAAAGGAGCAATAGGAAAAAACCTCCAGGCCGTTGTACGGTTTCACTGGGGACTCTGTCATCCCTCAGAGGACAATTCGGCTGCCTATAACCGCCGGGGAGAAACCTCGACAAGCCACTATAATGGCTAATTTTGTAGTAATAAAGGGAGACTCCCAATATAACGCCGTCATTGGGAGGCCAACCCTTCAGGCGCTGAGGGCAATAACCTCCATCTACCACCAGAAGGTCAAATTTCCTACCCCAAACGGTGTAGGTGAAATAAAGAGCAACCAGTACGAGGCTAGGGTTGCGTATTCTGATGCCTTGCGCGGATATGACCAGCCAGGGAGACAGGAGTCCAAAGTGGTATATCAAGGCGCCATTAAGGACATAGACCCCAGGGTCCAAGAGGAGGTCGCATGGTCTCAACGCATCGAGCAGTTGGTGGAGATCTGAGTCGACAAGGATGAGCCAACCAGAGTGCTGAAAGTAGGTTCTGACTTAACGCCATCACTTAGGGTGGAAGTCGATAGCTTCCTCAAGAAGAACCTGAATGTCTTCGCTTGGAATCATGCGGATATGAAAGGGATCGATTCAGAAGTCATATGTCATTATCTGAATATTGACCCCTCATATCCCCCAAACGCTAGAAGCGCCGACTGATGAACTCGGAGAGGTACGAGGCGTTGAAAGAGGAAGTCGATGAGTTAATCAACAACGGTTTCATTAGAGAGGCCCATTACCCTCGATAGGTCTCGAACCCCGTTTTGGTGGTCAAACCTAACGGGACATGGCGAATATGCGTCGACTTTAGTGACCTCAACAAAGTTTGTCCAAATGATGGTTTCCCGCTCGCTCGAATAGACCAAATGGTCGACGCCACTGCAGGGCATGAGATGTTGAGTTTTATGGATGCCTATTCCGAATACAACTAGATCCCCATGCATCCGACCGACGAGTAGCACACATCCTTCATAACCGATAGAGGCCTCTACTGCTACAAGGTAATGCTTTTTGGCTTGAAAAATGCAGGGGCTACATACCAAAGGCTCATGAATAAAATGTTTGCTCAACTGCTCGGCAAATCAATTGAAGTTTACGTCGACGATATGCTTGTAAAAAGTGCCAGGGCCACCCAGCACATCGACAATTTAGGGGAAATGTTTGGCGTGTTGAGAAGATACCACATGAAACTAAATCTCCTAAAGTGCGCCTTTGGAATTGGATCAGGAAAATTTCTTGGTTTCATGGTCAGTAACCGGGAGATAGAGGCGAATCCTGAAAAGATAAAAGCCTTGCAGGATATGAGGTCTCCAATCAAACCAAAAGAAGTGCAAAGGTTGACAGGGTGTGTCGCCGCTCTGAACAGATTCATATCAAAGGCAACAAATAAGTGCGTTCCTTTATTCGATGCTTTAAAAAGAAGTAAGCATTTTGAGTAGATACCACACTGTGAAGAGGCCTTCCAAAAATTAAACGAGCACCTAGGCAGGCCACCGATCCTGTTAAAACCCATCACTGACGAGGAGCTGAGCCTATACCTCTCCGTGTCACAATACGCCGTGAGCTCCGTGCTAATAAGAGAGGAAGAAAGGGTCCAGCTGCCGGTCTACTATGTAAGCAAAAGACTCATCGACGCCGAGTCAAGGTACACTGAAATGGAACAACTGGCCCTCGCCCTGATGGTAGCCTCAAGGAAGCTTCGACATTACTTTCAATCCCACACAATACGGATTCTTACAAACCACCCGTTAAGACAGGCGTTGCAAAAGCATGAAACTTCTGGTCGACTTCTCAAATGGTCGGTGGAGTTAAGCGAGTTCGACATCAAGTATGTACTGAGAGTACCAATCAAGGGGCAGGCACTGGCTGATTTTCTGGCCGAGTTCTCTCATAGACCGACTCCCGCCGGCGTCTTGTTGATCAGCCCGGAAGGCCACAAGATTACTTCGGCGGTACGATTTAAATTCAATGCGCCGAATAATGAAGCCGAGTACAAGGCGCTGATTGCAGGGCTACGATTGGTGAATCACTTGAAAGTCGAGAGGCTCAGCATCTTCAGTGACTCTCAACTGGTCGTTGGACAAGTAAATGAGGAATACCAAGCGCGCGGCGAAAAAATGGGTGCGTACTTGAGAAAGGTGAAGGAAGAGCTCATCAAGTTCAAAAGCTATGAAATACTTCAAATACCACGAGCTGAGAATACCAATGCTGACGCCTTGGTAAAGCTAGCATCATCAAGGGATTTTGACATACTAGGGATCGTTTCTATCGAAGAACTGGAGTGGCCGACCATTGAGGAAAAAATTAAGGCATTGACCATCCAGACAAACGAGAGTTGGATGACGCCACTTATCCAATATCTAACGAATGCAAAGCTACCGAGTGATAAAGACGAGGCTAGATGAATCAGGTATAGAGCCACCAGGTACCTATTGTACGACGGTTTGCTTTATCGACGAGGCTATTCCACGCCTTTGCAGCGGTGCCTAAACAATAGCGAAGCCCAGAAGGTCCTCCGGAAAATCTATGAAGTAGTATGTAGTAATCATACTGTGGGGCAGTCTTTAGCTCTTAAGGTTCTGAGGCAGGGGTACTATTGGCCTACGCTTAAAAAAGATGCGTTCCAATACGCTCGACGTTGCGATAAATGCTAAAGATATGCCACAATCCCTAGAGCACCCTCAGAAAACCTAACCCATTCTCAGTCCATGGCCCTTTGCCAAATGGAGAGTCGACCTGATCGGGCCCTTACACCTCGCTCCGGAAGGCTTTAAGCTCGCCATCGTCGCAGTAGACTACTACACTAAATGGACATAGGCAAAAGCTCTAACTACGACCATAGAAGCAGCTTGCACCAACTTCATGTGAAACAACATCGTATGGAGATTCGGGGTCCCACACTCAATAGTATCTGATAATGGAAGACAATTCGATAATACCTCAACACGCAGGTTCTGCGACAGCTTAGGCATTCGAAAGGACTTCTCGGCGTCAATACATCCACAGTCCAATGGTCAAGTCGAAGCTGTCAACAAAATATTGAAGTATACCTTAAAGAAGAGGCTCGACGACTTTAAAGGGGAGACGGGCAGAAGAACTTCCAAAGGCCCTGTGGGCATATAGAACGACAAACTGAACCACCACGGGTGAAACACACTTCTCCATGGCATATGCCGTCGAGGCGGTACTCTCCGTCGAAATTAAGACGCCGACTCTAAGAACTGTTGCCTACAGCGACGACGGTAATGCAGAAGTCATGAATGGAGAACTCGACCTGTTAGAAGAAAAAAGACTCGACTCCCAACTACGCCTCGCCGCCTATCAGCAAAGGGTAGCACGGTATTACAACAAGAAAGTTAAACAAAGAAGGTTCGTCTTAAGAGACTTAGTATTGAAAAGGGTGACGCAGAGTACGAAACTCAAAAATACTGGTCTTCTAGGCCCAACTTGGGAAGGACCCTACCGGATAAGAGAAGTGTTGCGTCCTGGCACTTACATTTTGGAAAGCCTCGTCGACAAACGAATTCAACATCAATGGAATGCAGAACAGTTAAGGCTGTACTACCAATAGTGTATGTAATTCTTACGCATCTTAATTATATTTTTTGGGCAATTTATATAAATTGATGAGTTTGTAGAAATATTGTTCAAAAATAAGAAAGGAATTTATCCCTTAATAACATGTCTGCTTAAAAAATCAAGGTATATTAAACAGACATGTGGGGCAGTAGGAGATCTACGGATCACTAGAAGACGACGACCCTAAGGGGTAAAAGTTAAACGTCGTCTCCTCCAAGGAGGAGAGGCGAACACTTAGAAAATTTTATGAAATTTTCTAAAAACGATGACCCCAAGGGGTAAAAGTTAACGTCGTCTCCTTCAAGGAGGAGAGGCGAACACTTATAAAATTTTACGAAATTTTCTAAAAACAATGACCCCAAGGGGTAAAAGTTAACGTCGTCTCCTCCAATGAGGAGAGGCGAACACTTAGAAAATTTTACAAAATTTTCAAAAAACGACGACCCCAAAGGGTAAAAGTTAACGTCGTCTCCTTCAAGAAGGAGAGGCAAACACTTATAAAATTTTACGAAATTTTCTAAAAACGACGACCCCAAGGGGTAAAAGTTAACGTCGTCTCCTCTAAGGAGTAGAGGCGAACACTTAGAAAATTTTACGAAATTTCCTAATATGATGACCCCAAGGGGTGAGGAAAGCGACGAACGATTATAAAATCTATCTTCAAAAACGAATAAAATGAAAGGAAATTCCAATATTATATAAATGTATAAACATATAGGATTACAAAAAAGAAAAAAAAACCCTAAGCATCATCGCCAGCCACCGAGTCATCACCATTTCCAGGTGGAGAAGAAATGCCGTCATTAGCAGGAGGAGGAGGAATATAAAGGAAGCTCAAATCCCACTCATGATGCTCTTGTTTGATTAGATCGACAATTTGCTATCCAGCAGACTGAAAGTCCTTGGTGCGAATGTCGATGAGCTCTGGGGAAGCCTTGAACTCCTCAATAATCTCGACGCACTTGGCGTCGAGCATTGTTGAGGCCTCGGCTTCAGCTTCCTTCTTCCCTTCAGCTTTTCCCTTGGCAAAGCACTTCTTCACGGCCTCAGTAGCTTCGGCCGATTTCTTCTCAGAAGCTTCCGCCCGTTTTGTAAGATCTTCAACCGCAGCCTTCAAACTGGCCGACTCATTTTCAAAACTTGTTAGCTTGGCCAGTTCCCCTTCCAAACTCGCCAGCTTGGCCACGGCCACGTCCCTCTCTTCGACGGCAGACGAGCACTTTTCCTTGGCAGCGTCGAGAAGAGATGTAAGCTTGACTTCCAGGCTGTCCATCTCCTTACCACGTTCCTCAACCTTGACTAGATCAATAAGATTGAGAATGGCAAGGACTAGGCTCTGAGAAATTGGGAGTCGGAAAATAAAGATGCGAAGGACGAATCTAAAAATGAAAAAAGCACGATCGAAACTTACATGAACCTGGAAGGAAATCTACTTGTGCTAACGATCCACCAGAGAAGACTAAGCGGCGGAGATCCAGTGCGGCTCAAGGAATGATTCGTACAAGGGCTGCAAGACGAGGGAGAAACGGGGAGGAAGCTTCAGCATGGCCCCAATCTCGGTGTCAGAAATATCCGAGACTTGGAAGTTGAAATCCATGATTTTTTCTCCCGGCATAACCACGCGTTCCCTAGGCGCCGAAGGAATACCAGCAACGTCGGGGGTTGGAACTGCCGGCGTCCAAGTCTCGGTCACCGGCACCTTCTCTTTGCGCCCCTTTTTGGGCGCAGGAGCTTCCACCCCTAACCCCGAAGGAACCTCCGCAGTTTTCCTTCTCTTCGGCGCCGGGAAAAAGGTGCTGGCTTTCTCTTTTCCTTTGGATTGAGACTGCGGGCCGGGCTGAGGCTGCTGGTTGCCTGGGGAGCTGAATCCTCAAAAAAGCCATTTCTGTACAAATGACTGGTCAGAATGTAGTCAATATACAGTTATGCCAAACAAGATTAAGGGAAGCGTCGAGCCCAAGAGTTTACCTTCGTCGCTTAGATGAAAATATTCACGGACGGTGGGAAGATCAAAAAGGTCTGGAAGGTCAAGAATCAACCCTGCCTCTCTAAGGTTGGACTCGGTCAAGAGGGTGTCGATATGGCGAGCCTTCTCCGAGTACAAAAATGCCTTTTCAACCCTCGCCAATCTGTTCCCAGTGAGCTTCGGCCGATCGTGGCTGACTGTAGGGTAAAAGAACTGTCAGCAAAAAAAAAAAAAAAAAAAAAAAAAGAGAAGAGAAGGAAAGGGATAGAAACGAAGTGTCAAATTCTCACCCATATTCCCAAACGACGTTTGCACCTTCCTTCGGCGGGGCATACGGTCGTCAGGGTGAAAATTAAAAGCCCCCGTATCATGAAAAACATGGGTTTCCACCCATGTGACGACGAGGGAATACCTCGTATCACTGTACGAAACCTAGGTTTGGATCGCCCATGCCCACTCAAAAAATGCCACCCCTCGTATTTGGCGACGTGGCATAATCTGTACATAAACATAAATTCATCGAGCGGTAAGTCCATATCAAACCGCTGGCTCCAAAAAACCCAGGCGCCGGCAAAACAATACTAAAAATTCAGCGCCAATTGGGCATGAGAGATACCATAAAAATGACAGTAGTCTTTAACGAAGGGATGAACGGGTAAGGTCATCCCCGCCGTAACAGCCCGAGTATACACGGGGAGATACCCGATAGGCATGCCGGTCTTAAAATGTACATCCGGGAGGAGGTACTCAAACCACCTCCCGTCGATCCAACCTTCTTTAACAGCCCGAGCCATGTCTTTATTTCGGACCCTCGACGCCACGACATCGGCCGTAAAAAATGGCATGTCTGGGTCTCCGCTCGTAGCAGCCAAGGGGGCATCCACCATTGAAGCGGCGACCCCACATACGCTGCCTCCCGTGAAAGGAATCTTATTAACTTCTTCTTCCATCATACGGTCGACGCTGTCAAACTCGTCGCCAAAACCCTCGCTTGGTCTGCCCATATATTCTTCTATTTCACTCAATATTGAGTTGCCGTCTGATGAGGAAGATGACCACGAAATCTCCACCACGGAAGGGGAGTTTGGTCGTACAACGAACGGGTCCTCTCGACAGGTGGGGTTTGAGGCCATTGTTCTGGTGGTAAAAAAGACAATGAGCTAAGTTAAAATCCTAAGTCGAGAGGGAGGAGTAAATGACGACCATTCTAAAGCGACGATTGCTCAATTACCACTGGCACCTCTTAACATAACGTCGACCATTCATATAAAAATGGTAATGACGAGTGTTTATGAACAACCGAGGATCATTAGAACCTAGGAGTCAGAGACCACAACCAGCCAGAAATTAGAAAATTATCCTACGTGGGTCAAACAAAGCATATGATAAAGTCTCTATCCTCTACATTTCACATATTAACATGCGTATGGTTCAATAGGAAAGCCAGTAAAGTTATTAAACAATATGAACGAGCAATCGTCAAGCTTACCGGTGAATCGGAATCTGGGCAAAGTCAGGGTACCGAGATAGCTTCACGAGGTGCCAAGAAGAGCAGGGGATGCAAGTCGGAATCTACAAGAAAGAACTCAGGCAGAGTAACTGCAGTTCAAGAAGTTTTGGAAAAAATGGCTTCGGTTCGAGGAGTATTTAAAGAAAAACGAGCCATCGACCCTTGACTGTTAGATAAAGTTCATAAAATCCAACGGCAGGGGCATTTTGCCCAGATCTGGCGGCAACAAGCAAAGGCGGGAAGATGAAGGGGCACGATCCAAGGGCTCGTATTCGCCTTTTCAAAATAAAGCCTTACGTCAGCTTGGTGAAATGACCGACGCGATGGTTACGTTCCTCGAGGAAAGCCAAAACGTCAAGACTATCATTACAGAAGAAGGCTCGGAATTAGGTTCCCACACTCGAGGCACAGAAAAACACCCGAACCTAGCTCGAGGCTGTCTAAAGAAAACCCTAGACCTGGGGGGCAGCTGTTGTGTGGGAAAATATGGGTGACATGTGGAACGGCGACAGCGTGACATGTGGCCCTACTTTCCCTCAAAAAGTGACAATCCTCGACGCCTAAAACTCGCTTCCCCTCTACGCTGCAAAGAAAGGCCCAACTTAGGGCGTCGACCAGTCGTGCCGTCGAACTTATGGCAACAAAATCCCCGTCTGGAAAGGGTCGACTGCCAGGAAGGACATGAGGTTTACGCAACACAGACGACGAGGGGAATACTCTTCAGAACGAAACCTGACATCACAAGTTGCGTCTAGGGGTGAGAGACGTCTGTAGTACGGGCATTAATTGCAATCCCCTAAACCGCCCTACAGTGGGCAGTGAAGGATTACAGGAATCCACAGAGCCGTAATGGAAGACCAATTGACTGAGTGAACAGTCCAAAAAGTGATTAGTGGGCTACGGTCTGGACCTAGAAAGGTAGGTCACTCGAGTATTTTTTGCCTATGAAGGAAAACCACCCACGAAGAAAGCTTGAGCTATAAAAGGGGCAAAGCCCCATACACGAAAGGGATGGACTTCTCGAGTATTGAATCATAGAGAGAATATACGTGCATGTAAATTGTAAAAGTCCAAAGAAATATATCATATACAAGTGGATGTAGCTCTTCATTAACAGAGTGAACCACTATAAATCTCGTGTGTCCTCTCATTCAAGCGTTACACTCATGCCCCAAAAAATACAACAAACACTTCACAGCCTGATTTTAAATATATAGTTAACTTTCAGCCGGCAACCCAACGGGATACCAGCGGGTAACCCGGCATATTTCTGTTGACGGAATTCAACCATCAACAATACTTATTCTCCTAGGCTATATAAAGTAAAGTTTTTCCTGTAAAGTTGTAAGTTTTGACTGATGAATATAGCAGTGCACAGATTGTTTTTCTCCTCAAATTAGCTTTTAATTGTTTATTAGGATCGCTGGCTTGGAACAGGAGATTGAGAACATGAAAAAGAAGTTTGCTGCTTGTACTAGAGAGAATCTCAATCTTCAAGAGGAGCTATCAGAGGCTTATAGAATCAAGGTGATAGAGAAAAATTTATTATCCAAATGTAGCCTTTTGTAATGAGCTTATTATATGTTTCTTTTGCTTTTCTACAGAGCCAACTAGCTGATCTTCATAGTGCAGAGGTTGCAAAGGCATCATCTCTCTCTCTCTCTCTCTCTCTCTCTCTCTAAAACACAATAATGTTGGTTCTGTTTGGCTTGACAGTGATGAAAGGCTTCTTCTTTGAGCTCTCAATCGGTTTGAAATGTATTATTGCTTAATGTTGCAGTTAGTTTCATGGGTCTAAGTTGTTTGATTTTCTTTTTTCCTGATTTCGTTGTCCTCAAGAACTTGGAAGCAGAGAAGCAGGTTAAGTTTTTTCAAGGCTGTGTAGCTGCTGCTTTTGCCGAACGGGATAATTCCATAATGGAGGTAAATGGTGGCTATCTTTAAGCTTGATATTCATATTACTTCATTAGAATTTTCTCGCTGTAAGAATTTTTCCCCCTGAAAAATACACCAATTTTTTGAAGATTTTAATGCTTGTAATAGGCTGAGAAGGCAAAGGAGAGTGAGGAATTGATGTCAAAGCAATTCAATGATCTGCAAAGGAGGTATTAGTCTTACGTATGTATGTATGCAAATACAACATCTTTTTATAATATATACAAGCAAAGTGAGTCTAGAACTGCAGCTAGCAAAATAATGCTAAATCACGTAGCTACATACGGTATATGATCAGGAAACTGTTTCAACAAATATAAGATATCAGAGGTTCTACTTAGCTATTCATTACTTGTAAGATGTCATTTATCTGAAAGTTCTAATATTTAGGCTGGCTTGTTATCGATGATACAGGATAGAAGAGCTCACAGCAGATTGTTCCGCACAGAAAAAACTTACCGATGAACTGCAGGTTAGCTTAGATATGAAGGAGGAGCAGAATAAAACCTTTAAGAATGTGATTGCCTCGATCTCTTGCTCTCTCTCTTTGATCTATAGCAATGAGTATGCTATTGGTTTACATATATAGCTTTTTCTGCCCAAGTTGAACTTTATGCTAAAAAAATCAATTTTCAGTTTCCCTTGTCTGTTGAATTGAAGTATGCCTTCTGCTTTCCCTTTCTTTCCATCTGAAGGAGATATTTTCATGACAGATTATTGACAAGTTCTACCAGATCAGGCAACATTCTACAGAGGGATCTGAGGTTACAAGTTGGGATAATAAATGTGTATACCTTTTGCATGATCCTGCAGAAATGTGGAGTTTCAATGATACAACGACAGCTAAATATATTGTAAGTCTTCATATTCCTAAATTTTCATGTTCTGTATAGTTTTATTCATCATCCATTTGTATTATTATAATTACAATTTTCAATTTCACTTGATATCTTTTCCCCTTGGCTAATCTTGCTTTCAGAATTTACCTGGAGTTGCTATGTGCAACTTGAAATTTTGGAACCTGTAAATTGGATATACATTTTCGGCTTATGTTAGTTGAGAAGCAATTGGATGCTGGAAAAGAGTTTTTCTAATCTAGCTTAAGACATATCAATAGTGCCTTTGAATTTAATTCCTCATATTCACTAGTGCCTTTGAATTTACACTTTTTATCCAAATGCTATCAATTAACTTTTCTTCAGACAGAGTGCATTGGAAGGAGAGTTGGAAATGGCGAAGAAGTCTTCAGATAATCTTCAGAATAAGCTACGGGTGGTATGTTATTTTACTGGTCCTTGTTACCCCAAAACTGAATTCTGTAGTTTTTATATTTTTAGAATTTGATTGTTTTTGGCTTGCAGGGTTTGGAGATTGAAAATCATTTGAAGAGGAGGGTTCGCGAATTAGAACAGAAGAGTGTGAGTTTCTAAATCCCAAAGAAAAAAAAAAGAGAAAAAAAATTCCCCGCTGCTGTTTTGCGTGCTAATTTTCAAATCCAATCGAATTGGGTGCAGATCCATGCAGATGCAATGATCAAAAACAGGATTGCTGAGCTGCGTCATCATTATTCTGAGTGTAGGGTTCACATTGTGAATTTACTTGATGATGGAAAATCTCTGATCAAATCGTCTGTTGATGCAATAGATGAGAAGATTAGAGAATTTGGTGCTAGCAAAGCACAAACTTTGGAGCTTTCTCCGAGAGAAGTAAATCAAGAAGAACATGAATGTCGAGATGTACATATAACTCCCGGCGTGCCCCATGATTTACTATCCAAGGAATCTGAGGTACTTTACATGTCTTTGGAATTGTGGTTTTGGTTATGGAAGTGGATTGATATAGTCATGATGTGATTCCTATTGCTTGTGCTGGATTGTTAGAATTTCAAACCCGGATACGTTCATTTATCAACTGTCATAGGTATATTTATGGAAGAACTCATGAAATTTTTAACACTAATTTTCCCTTTAGCAGAGGAGTAATCCCGACAGTCTGGGTGATGGAAAGGATGATGCTTCGAAAGCCCTAGCACAGGCATTGCAAGAGAAGGTTTTTCTTCTGTCTTTGGATTCTTAATTTTTATTTAGACAATTTTGTATGGACCACAAATACCCTAGATACTATATTCTGTCTCCATTATTCTTCTTATCACAGCAATGCATGTATCCAATTTGGGGTAATCGTACGCTGTTATCAACCACCTGTTGGAAATATTTTTCCAGGTTGCGACGTTATTACTTTTGTCACAGCAAGAAGAAAGACATTTGCTGGACAGTAATGTGAATACTGCTCTTCAAAGAAAAATAGAGGAGCTTCAAAGAAACTTACTTCAGGTGGTTTCCATTCAGTGTTTTCTTCTTGTATTTTAGCTCTAAAATTAAAATGATGCGTCTTAAATTCCCAGTTGTAGTTCTATGAAAACGGTATTTGCTCAAAAGACTTCAAAACTATGTGGTTGCGTGTGGAGGTCACAGTTTGATCATATAAGCTGAGTAGCTGACTAGCAAAGTTTTTTTGTTTTGTTTTTTGTTTGCATTTATTTTCCTGAAGGAGATAAACTTAAATCCCTTGATAAATGACCCTAAGGATTAAAAAAAAAAAAAAAACAGAAAAATAATGTCATTGTTAAAATGTAAGTGCAAAGAGGTCATTATTTTTTGATTTTTTTTTTAAATAGTAATCTTGTCTGTATTTTATTTGGACATTAGTGAAGATACTTGTTAGTTTAACCTGTAATAACCTCAACTCTTTGAAGATACTTGTTAGTTTCACCTGTAATAACCTCAACACTTATTTATTTATTATTAGTTTTTAAGCTGAAGAAGTAAGATATTAACTTTCTAATATCGTGCTTTTACTTACGTATATAATTGATAAATGGCTTTGCGCCAGTTGTCTAATTTATGTCTTTATTTGCCCAAATTCTCCTATGTTGATTGAGACAGGACTTTGTAGTTTGCATTGTATGTCATTGGTTAATGGCTTTGGACCAGTTGTCTAATTTATGTGTTTGCCCAAATTCTTACGTGTTCATTTACATATATATTTGAGTAATCCATTTCATCCAGACACTGCCTATATGGTTAAATTAATTCATTGACAATTCAATTTTTTTTTATTGGTACAGGTTACTAATGAAAAGGTAAGAGCTCTGATGGAGTTGGCACAATTGAAGCAGGAATATCAACTGCTTAAAGAGTAAGATTTCTTTTTCCTTGTTCAACTTAAACTGTTAACACTGCCGTTTCTGATTGTTTGTTGGTTCTGTTTCTGTGATATTCCCCCGCCCTTTTTTCCCTTTTTCTTATGTTTACATAAGCAACTTCTATTTTACTAGTAGTAAGAAGTTGCATCTCCGACTATTTCTCTTTTTGGCTCTGGGACGAACACGCATATATTAGATACATATAAATTCACCTACAATCCCATGAAAATGAGTTAAAGCCTAAGACACCAAGTTCCCTTCCTAGGGTCAAGGACTGGGATGGCAAATGTAAATATTATCACTTAGCCTCTCTTATACTGTGCGGGAGCAGACTGGCTGTGCCTTTTTTTATCCCCCCGCTTAAAATTCTCTAGACCTTCTGGTGTAGTTTCCTTGTCAACTTATTGAAAGTAGCACGAGCTCACAACTTGTCGTGTTTATACAGGAAAAATGGTGGTCACATAGATAAAGAAAAAGTTGATGTTGGGGATAAGAGAGTTGATGCTCCCGAAAAAGGTGGTAGATTAACAAACTTGCTGAAGAAAACAAATTTGAAACGCTGGGTTGGTACACTAGACCTTAGGGTAAATGAAGCTGAAGTTCATATGGATTTTGCCAGGTTTGTGAAGAGTTTTATGTATACTTCGATTGCAAATTTATTTTTGGATCACTGAGCGCCCTTAAACTGTGCCCTTCTTTTTGGTGCTAGAATGCCGAACTATGCATTTTCTTTCTCCAAGTCACTCTATTGTATTTGTACTATCATTCATTTTCGTTACTGATTACTAGATTAAAGATTGAAAACGCAACTCTTAAGGAGAGCATGGAAAGTATGGAGCATCTGATTACCTCAATCCACAGGCTTCGTCTGTCTCTTGTAAAGGTAAATTCTTTAACTACATTAAATGATTTATAAAATTGATTCTCCAACCATGGAACTCCCTCTCTATGTTACTACAATTAGTATTTTAAACTTTTGGGGTGGGGAAGGAAATGGTAGGGTGCAAATTGTCGATGACATCGAAGTTGAAAGACTACGCTTTCACTAGAAGCTTAAGATGGCTTCCTTTTGTTTACCATACCAATTACAACGGAAAGAAACAAAGAGTTTAATAATCAAATCTTGCTTTGGGACGTTTTAGTTTTGAAATGTTATGCTGGTTTTATACTCTACAATAGCAATCCCATCTTTTTCTTCTTTCTGAGCTCATGTATTTCAGGCCAAAGAGTTGGCAGCTTTCGAAGGTACAGCTGCTACAATGTCAGAACATCTCAACGAGATTGTTAGCGGTGCAAAACTCGTGAAGACTGCTCTTGGAAGCTCCCTACCTATTAGCTGGTCTGCTGCTGCCGAGTTTGGGCTGGATGGTGGTAATTTGGGAAACGAGGCCAGTGGTGTCTCTGGGAACTCCAGCAATGAGAAGAAAGACTTTGTTACTGCTGCAGGAGTTGAGATGGTCGAGCTCTTGATACTTGCAGCGCAGATATTGAAGGATTACACGACTAAAAGTGCTGCAGTTCCAGACGAAGATGCTAATGGATCTTTGTAATGTGTTTCCAGTGGCGATGGTTGTGATGATCAACATATTCGTGTGATTGTGATCTGGAAAGAGTTTGGACGTGGATAGAAGGAAAATTTACTCTGGACATGAAAATGAAAGCCGCGTAAGGAGAATCGAACATGAAAGTTTGTACGCTTGAGACAAACATCATTTACTTTTTATACTTGCTTGTAATATATTATATACGTGTTTCAAAAGAGTGGATGAGTTCAGTTTATATTGTAAACGTGCATGGTTTTGTATTTCTCTGTTACTCTTATAATGTACAGTCATATTGGCTTTTCAGAAAGTTTTGCTGCCTTAAGCGGGATCGAAAGAATAAAAACCAAAAGAGGAAAAGTGAAGTTGACTAAGGTACCATTTGTTTCATAAATTTAAACTACAGTGTAGACCTTTTTGTCTGAATGTTTTTTCTCACAAAAATTTTGAATTTATGTTTAAACTTCATGTTCAAATGAAACCTAAATGATTAATTGTATAACTCCACAGAAAAACCTAGATTTATAATAATCATATGCTTCAACAAACCCACAATACACAGTTGAAAAAGAGGACCACTCGAGCAATGTTTGAAATGGAGATTACACAAGGAGCAAGAATCTGACTATGATTCAGCGACAGTTTCCACAGCAGGGACTTTCTCAGTCATGGAATTATTTTCACCGATGCCCTCTAGCTGGCTGTAATTCCCCTTCTCCTTGAAGAGCTGAATATGATGGTGCTTGCAGTAAAGCTTTCCCTCATGTGCAATATAGTTGGATGGGCTTATGGTGCAGCCTCCATGAGTGCATTTGAAGCAGCTTTTGTGGTATGGAGTTCCATTAACCGTCACCTTTGCAAACATCAATATATTTTGTATCATAATATTTATTTACATAATTACCCCGCAAGTTCGGTTATGTTTCATATATATATATATATATATATGTATGTATATGTCCTAGTTTCTAAGGTCCTGCAGATATCACTATCAACCTTGGCTTGGTTAAAATTAGACGGTAATGTTGGAAGAATGGAGAATTTTCTACGTTTAAAAACAAAGATATTCAATTTACATGGCGTAAAAACAATGGTCATGTTTAGTCTAATAAATTGAAGATGCCAAAAATTACCTTCTCAATAGGATATACAGTCTTGTTACACCCAACACATTTATCTCTGGTGCCACCAAACAAACTCGAGACTATCTTTGCATTCTGCAAAATTCAAATCCAATTTATCAGTTTAAAGATTGTTAGTGGCACTCAGAAATATTGTGTTTAAGTACTGTACATTAAAGTGAGAAGCTACAAATTGTAATTATCTCACGTAAATTATATGGTGAAAAACTAAAAAAAGTTGAGGGATTAATTATTACCTCACTGGTTGTTGGTTTTTCTGGTTTCGAAATTTTGGGAGTCCCTGATTTACAGAGAGTTGAAAGAAGAATTATGGGTTTGGTAAAATGGTATATAGTGTGATATTGATTTCTTAATTATATTTTTATTGATTTATAGTACCTTCAAAGCTCTTCTCCAGGCTGCCAGTTCGCTTGAAGAGTTGATCATAGTGAGGTCTGCAGTATAGAACTCCCTCAAACGAACAATAGCTGCTAAGCTGCAAATAAGTAAAACCAAAAACCTTCTTTCAATTGCCTAATCCAAAACTTGAACTCAAATTACCGGAGTTTTTTACGATTTTTTTTCCTTTGCCTTATGGTTCTCTTCCAGCCGCATATTATTCTTTTCGTCTTGCCTTGTATACGTATCTTCCTCAAGCATACTAGTGAATGATAATTCCTCTAGCTAGTTAAAATTTATTAATGGAAATGAAGATGGTATATATTATACGCTACAAAGTGTATGCATGCATGATCCATGCAAAGAGAACAATTTCCATATATAAGGACCTGATTTTTTTTTTCTTTTTCTTTTATATGTTTATTCTGCTATAATTTGTAATTTTGTCCCTTTGGATATGTAGAAATCATATGTCAGCCCCTCTTTTCAAAATATGAAGTTATATGGCCGCCCCTTCTCACTTATTTTTCTTACTCCGTCTCTATTAATTGATGTTAGTGGTTACGTACCTTGAGGGTGTTCCTGCAGTGATGGCATCGGAAGCAGGCCTTGTGGTAGGCTCTAGTATCAGCAGTCAACTTATCGACCAGGTACACCGTCTTGTTGCATGCCGTGCATTTCTGAGTCGTTCCGGCGAAACTCGCCATGCCTTCCTTTGCTATGATCCAACCCCAAGGCAAGGCCCGAGCACCCTTATAATTTTGCCACTGATCCTCTTCCTTTACTATTATTATTCCATATCTCCATTTTCCTGGTTATGATATATCCAGCCTTTTTATTTGCAACTAGAGAGAGGAAAAAAAAAAAACGAACAAAAAACCTGAGGTTCAGGTGAAAAGCACTGACAGATAAATGCGGGTGGCAATGAAAGCAAATTTGTAAAAAGCATTACTGGTATTGCTATTTAGCTATCATTTCTCCGAATTTAAAAGGACTCCATACCATTCACATATATATCCTTTCACGATATTAGATTACTATTTACTATACATCTTTTTATGACAACATTAATAACCCTTTTTATCGCTCAAGTGTGTATTATCTAATTTATACATTACTAATTAGATAAACATTATTCTCGTGCACACCAAAATAAGAAAAAAAAGAAAAGAGTAATGGTTGCAAATATAGCGTAGCGGTGTATTTATATACATGCGTTTAATATTGGGGTTTATCGCAGTTTGAAGCAATAATAATAATAATAATAATAATAAGGATAGAAGATCATGATCACTGGAATGCTTAGTTCACAAAGTAGTTACTTTTCCTTTTCCTAAGGTGATGAACAAAAGCTTTTGATTACCAAAATTTCTTCATGAAGGCCTAGCTTGATTCTTGCCAGGTCTCTATCTATTAATATTATGAAACTCGACCTAATTACGTATTATCCTTTCCAAACCATGATTAACGTCAAGTTAGGTTTGCGATGTATTAGCTCTATTTAGGTGTGCAATTTGGCCCAGCATCGCTGTTGCAACTTGCAACATAATCGCCCCCAGAAAAGATGCATATAATTTTTCCTCTTTTTAAAAGAAAATTAAACTAATGAATCCACCATAATAATAATAATAAACCATATTGACATCCAAGAGTTGAAACCGTGCCCTAGGGTATGTAACCACAAGAGCAATGGCTATACTGTGGACTGTAGTGTAATTCATCCGCCAAAGCTACGTAGAAATGAGTCAAATGACCCACCAAATTGGAATAGAGTAGTTTAATTTAATTTTTATTACCCATAAATTCTTGACAACAAATTGGGCATTTGGTCTAGTGGTATGATTCTCGCTTTGGGTGCGAGAGGTCCCGAGTTCGATTCTCGGAATGCCCCAAGTTTTTACTTTCTTCCAGATTCAACTTTTTTATCCCTTTGGAACAAAATTATGAAAATAGAATGAGAAATGGCAAAAGAAAAAAAAAAAAGAGTTTCTATTCTGGTAGGTGAAGCTGATAGAGGTCCGTGAACAATTGGTAAGTGGCAACGAAGCCTTGAAAAAGAATATGGAAATCTCATTGCAACGAGTGCCAGCTTTATTTAATTTACCATATGACACAATAAAATAAGAGTTTTTCTTTCTCGGATCCAGCTCAAGATGAAATGTAATGCAAATTAAAAAATGGGTCAACGACACAAAACTCGAAGCAAACTAAACACATTGGTTAGAAATAATTTACCAAATACAGATCCAGCAACACCACTCCAATAAAAAAAGAAAAAAAAATACACTACCTATACTTTACATTCTTTTTCAGGGGAATATACATTTTTATTATTATTACAATTATTTTTATTAACAGGCAAGGAATAATCGTCATGTCTTTATTACATCGTTAATATAACTCGTCCATATACATACATATATTACATCGTGATGGGGCATCAAAATAAATAATATAATTTTTGTTTTAAGCCTACATAAACTGGGCATTTGGTCTAGTGGTATGATTCTCGCTTCGGGTGCGAGAGGTCCCGAGTTCGATTCTCGGAATGCCCCAACCACCCAACATTTTTTAGACAGACAAAATGTGGTTGAAATTATTGGATAACCATAAAAAGAATAAGCAAGAAATTACAGGGCATGCAAGATTGGAACTGCCCCGAGTTCGATTTTCAGAATGCCCAGTTTATTTATTTTATTTCTTTTATAAACGAATTTTATTACTAGCTAGGACTCTAGGGCAACCATCATTTTTTAAAAAAATTTAATGAAAACAGCTGTCTTAAATTTCCACTTAATTTGAATGATGCTGTCAGAAATCTGCCTGCAAATGAAAACAAGACTTGATAAATAGGAAACAATTAAAAAAAAAAAAAAAAAAAAAACAGAGATGTTGACATTTGTGTGGCCATACCAGGATCATTACCTGTAAAATCATTCATCATACATTGATAGCAAATTCAGAACAATAAAACATTAATTTCTAAAAGAGGAACAAAATATTTAAAGCTGAAATGTTACGTACACTGAAGGTGCTGATTTTCACATTGCCCGCTTTAAATGCTAAAGAACTGCCCAAATGCTGCTATACTAGCCAACAGAACCACATCAGTAAATAAATAAAAATTGTGTGAACTCTTCATCTAAGGGTAAGATTTATTAACAAGCACCAGATGATCTTACCCAATAAGATTATGCTGTTTAGTTAGTGCATTGCCTAGTTTAAACTATTAACCGATTGAACATTGATCTTTGATCAAAGCATGTCAACTGGGCATTTCGTCTAGTGGTATGATTCTCGCTTCAGGTGAAAGAGGTCCCGAGTTTGATTCTCGGAATGCCTCATTTTTCAAAAATTTTTAGCTTGGCAAGAAATCTCTAACCCACTTTCATTTTCTTTTTTCTTGACCAATTATTTTTTACAGTAGCATTTAAGTTTGGTTCTTTCTGTGTCTCATGCTTATACTTTACTCCTCGAGTAAAGGCAAGACTGGGCAAACAGTCTAAGAAAGACATGGTCTGAATCACTGGAGCAACAACATAAGAAACAGTAAACCAAAAATCAGAAATCAGTTGTAGACATTAAGTGCTAGCAACGGGCATTTGGTCTAGTGGTATGATTCTCGCTTTGGGTGCGAGAGGTCCCGAGTTCGACTCTCGGAATGCCCCTGTTTTTCCATAACATACATAGATTCATCTTTTTTTTTTTATATTTATTGTTGCAAAACACATACCGAGTATAGATACAGCTTTCAATTCTGAATCACTGGAGCAACAACATAAGAAACAGTAAACCAAAAATCAGAAATCAGTTGTAGACATTAAGTGCTAGCATCGGGCATTTGGTCTAGTGGTATGATTCTCGCTTCAGGTGCGAGACTGGGCAAACAGTCTAAGAAAGACATGGTCTGAATCACTAGAGCAACAACATAAGAAACAGTAAACCAAAAATCAGAAATCAGTTGTAGACATTAAGTGCTAGCATCGGGCATTTGGTCTAGTGGTATGATTCTCGCTTCAGGTGCGAGACTGGGCAAACAGTCTAAGAAAGACATGGTCTGAATCACTAGAGCAACAACATAAGAAACAGTAAACCAAAAATCAGAAATCAGTTGTAGACATTAAGTGCTAGCATCGGGCATTTGGTCTAGTGGTATGATTCTCGCTTCAGGTGCGAGACTGGGCAAACAGTCTAAGAAAGACATGGTCTGAATCACTAGAGCAACAACATAAGAAACAGTAAACCAAAAATCAGAAATCAGTTGTAGACATTAAGTGCTAGCATCGGGCATTTGGTCTAGTGGTATGATTCTCGCTTCAGGTGCGAGACTGGGCAAACAGTCTAAGAAAGACATGGTCTGAATCACTAGAGCAACAACATAAGAAACAGTAAACCAAAAATCAGAAATCAGTTGTAGACATTAAGTGCTAGCATCGGGCATTTGGTCTAGTGGTATGATTCTCGCTTCAGGTGCGAGACTGGGCAAACAGTCTAAGAAAGACATGGTCTGAATCACTAGAGCAACAACATAAGAAACAGTAAACCAAAAATCAGAAATCAGTTGTAGACATTAAGTGCTAGCATCGGGCATTTGGTCTAGTGGTATGATTCTCGCTTCAGGTGCGAGACTGGGCAAACAGTCTAAGAAAGACATGGTCTGAATCACTAGAGCAACAACATAAGAAACAGTAAACCAAAAATCAGAAATCAGTTGTAGACATTAAGTGCTAGCATCGGGCATTTGGTCTAGTGGTATGATTCTCGCTTCAGGTGCGAGACTGGGCAAACAGTCTAAGAAAGACATGGTCTGAATCACTAGAGCAACAACATAAGAAACAGTAAACCAAAAATCAGAAATCAGTTGTAGACATTAAGTGCTAGCATCGGGCATTTGGTCTAGTGGTATGATTCTCGCTTCAGGTGCGAGACTGGGCAAACAGTCTAAGAAAGACATGGTCTGAATCACTAGAGCAACAACATAAGAAACAGTAAACCAAAAATCAGAAATCAGTTGTAGACATTAAGTGCTAGCATCGGGCATTTGGTCTAGTGGTATGATTCTCGCTTCAGGTGCGAGACTGGGCAAACAGTCTAAGAAAGACATGGTCTGAATCACTAGAGCAACAACATAAGAAACAGTAAACCAAAAATCAGAAATCAGTTGTAGACATTAAGTGCTAGCATCGGGCATTTGGTCTAGTGGTATGATTCTCGCTTCAGGTAAAGAAAACACAAAGAACCGTGTTTTCAGACACAAAGAACAGGTCACTGAAAGATCACAAAATTTTAGGTCAAATGTCAAGTGTACTAAAGATGCTAACATAGTATCCATAACATACATAGATTCATCTTTTTTTTTTTATATTTATTGTTGCAAAACACATACCGAGTATAGATACAGCTTTCAATTTTGCTATTATATGTTTGATGTCATAAAGTCCCTCCCTTTTCATTTTGTCTTGTTAGGTAACTGCAAATTATAACAATTTTCTTATTGATATTTTTATACAGTTTAATGGTCTCAAGTCAGCTGAGCACATGCCAATCTTAGACGATAATGAATACACAGACGTTCTTTTTCAAAAAAGACTTTAATGTATAAAAAATAGAAAACAAACTGCTAGAACTTACCTGTATTGTGGAAGCTTATTAGTCCAGAAGAATAAAATCCCGCCAGTAAAATTTCATAGCACTATAAGAAACACATTGTAAGCATACACCTTGGCAGCAAATTCGTAACCAAAAGGCGTGCCTATAAAAACATAGGAATACCTAGATCTTACAAAGAAAACACAAAGAACCATGTTTTCAGACACAAAGAACAGGTCACTGAAAGATCACAAAATTTTAGGTCAAATGTCAAGTGTACTAAAGATGCTAACATAGTATTACATTTGTGACTCAAATGCTACAAATCCAGAAAGAAGTACTACTTTATCAGGTCAGTGGACGAATGTTACTACTCACTTGTGAAGACCCTTCATCTAAGGTTAAGACCTACAACCGGCTCTGAACAAGCACTAGATGATTGTTACTCAAAAATATTTTTTTCCTCGTTCCCTCACCTAGTTTAAAATTTTCAAACACAATAATTTGTGCCTTGGCCAGCAGATCGGCTGGGCATTTGGTCTAGCAGTATGATTCTCGCTTCAGGTGCGAGAGGTCCTGAGTTTGATTCTCGGAATGCCCCAACTTCCCAGAATTTTAGCTAGACAAGTAATCTGTAACTCAACTAAGTTTATCCAAACTTTTTTTTTATTATTTTTTATTTCACAACATTTAAGTTCAATCATTTCCATGTGTCACATTTTAAAGTTCAAACTCATTCATCTAGGAAAGGCAACAATAATATTACAAGTAAACAGTCTACAAAAGATTCACCTAAAGGGCCGATCTATGACAAATAAAACAATATTGAAAGTCTTACTTCGATTCAAATCAGATTTGAAAACTAATACACAACGAACAAACCTAACCTATTGAAGGTATATTTAGTTTCAAATTTTCTAGCACCATGACAAACGATCAACTATCACAAGGCAATTTCGTAGTACAAACTCTCAAGGCAACCTGTAGCATGTGCATGTGCTTTTATATCTCCTGTAATGTAAACAAGGTTCATTACAGTAGATACTGAAGAATATACCCAATAAAAGAAACCAATCCACTGTTAAACAGACTAATCGAAAGATGAGCATTTAAAAGACTGACAGTGGGCATTTGGTCTAGTGGTATGATTCTCGCTTTGGGTGCGAGAGGTCCCGAGTTCGATTCTCGGAATGCCCCTGTTTTCTTAAGGTAGTTCTATATTTATTTTATTGTTCTTGTAAAGAGTCTTCTAACTGGTAGAACATTCAGTTTTGTTCTAAAATACTGCTATAATAAGTTACTCGGAACAGTGCAAGCATATTCGTTTTGATATTTTAAAAGCTTTAAGCAGCATATCCCGGTTCTAAATAGTCACCCAATCTATGTCATTCAATGATACCGTATTCAAACATATCTTTCTGTTGTTAGGAATCTGCAATTGAAAACAATTTACACTTTTGATATCCTATACTGCTATTGATACTGAGCCAACCGGGCACCTGCAACCTTAGATTCTAATGAGTTCAGACACATTTTATTTCAACAAGACTTTAATGAGTACAAAATGATAAACAAATTAGAGACACTGACATTTATGCAGCCAAGCTAGAACTTAGCTAGACTCATTTGTCCCAGAAAAATGAAAGCTAGACAATTAACATTTACACAACATAATAATTGCAAGATAAAACATCACAAAGACCAGTTATTGGGCATTTGGTCTAGTGGTATGATTCTCGCTTTGGGTGTGAGAGGCCCCAAGTTCGATTCTCAGAATGTCCCTGTTTTGTCTTCTGTTAACATAGTTCTATGTTTATTTTACTTGTTGCAAGGAATCTACTAGCTGGTGAATATTCAATTTGGTTCTAAAATTCTGGTCCAATGAGTTACTAGGAAGAGTGCAAGCATTTTTAAATTCTGATTTTTTATTTGCTTTAAGCAGTGTAACCTGGTCCTGACTAAGAGAGGATCTTTATCCAATGGTAATGTACCTAGAGATAACTTTTTGTTATTAGGATATGAGAATGAAAACAGTTCTCAGTTTGATATATTACCAAGAGCGGTACCAAACCTGCCTGCACCTGCAGTCTTAGATGATATTGAGTTCATATACATTACATTTCAAAAAGAATTTGATGACTAGAAATGAATGAGGCAATGTTAGAACTTACCTATACAGTCAGTTGCCTGATAAAAATGAAGCCTTGTCATTAACATTTACATAACACCATAAGAGGCAACTTTTCAACCCCCCAAAAAAAAAAAAAAAAATCATCAAAATAGGAACTGAAGAAACTGCACAAGGAAAGAACTCATTTCTCTGTTGAACATATCATTGCAAAATAAATGTCTAAATATCAGTTGTGGGCATTTGGTCTAGTGGTATGACTCTCGCTTTGGATGTGAGAGGTCCCGAGTTCGATTCTCGGAATGCCCCTGTTTTTTTTATCTTAAAGAATTCAGTTTAGTTTTTAAATAATACTACTCCAAGAAATTTCTAGTGAATTTCTAATATATTATTGTTGGAAGAGGGAAAACAGTTCCAACTCCTAAATGAAATATTATATGCTTTATGCAGCATGACCTGGTCCTGAGTCAACAGCGGAGCTGTACTATTATGGAACACACTCATTTATATCTATCTCAGACAAGACTTAATGAACAGTAAATATCACACAAACTAGATATACTGATGTACTATGCTAGAACCTAAGCTGTAACCTCACTGGTCACAGAGAGACAAAATCCAACCAATTCTATTATATTAATATCATATAACAATATGATACTTAAATTTCCAACTCCAGTATTGTATGTGTTATATAGCAAGCTAAAGTGTCAAGGACGCCATGTATTTACAAAGAGACACAAGATGTATCATGCTTATTATGCGTAAGGGACTAACTTAGGACACTAATATTCATGGAATTTGAGTTGAGAATTGAAATTTGATTGTTCCATGCCTCCCTAACATGCCAATATCAAGCAAATTATTAGATCGCCAGATCAATGAACAGACAAAAGTAGTTACTTAAGTCAATATGCTACAACAATAGGTAAGTTTTAAGAACTGAGAACCCAATGCTAGTAAGGCAGATGACAATGATGCTTAAAACATGACTTCTAATGATTACTAATCTGTAAAAGCAACTGGAGAAACTGTACAACATGATAAATAAATTCTTTAAATGCACATGTTAGTTATAAAATAGACATCATAATAATCAGCAGAGGGCATTTGGTCTAGTTATATGCTTCTCACTTTGGGTGCAAGAGGTCCCGAGTTCGATTCTCGGAAGTTAGAATGCCCCTTCTTAGTCAACAACATTAATTTTACTTCAGTACTTTTTTTTCCAGGAAACCACCAAAGCATAAAAATATTGCTTTTAAGCAAGTTGACCTGACCAATAGTCAGCATGATCTGCACCATTGAAAATACTGAATCTAAATAGGAATAGTTTCTCATGACATTTCAAGAATGAAGTGCCAAAAGAACACAGCCGCAGATACTAACAATGAGGTGGTTATGCTAAATAAAAGTTTTGATATGATACCTTTATTTCATGCCTTCTAGATGTTTTATGGGCCACTTTGGTTTCGTGTTCTTGTGAAACATATACACGAATAATAGTTGGATTATAACTAGGAATCCCCCTGTTATGGATCCATCGCATATCAATAATTCGATGTCTACTATCTTTAATCCTATAGTCACCATAAAATGCAACCACAAAATTAAGAATAATCTAGACAGCAATATTCTTTTCATTCACGTATTGCAGACACCCTAATTAATTGAAAACTCATTCATTTAACATCCAATGGCCTAACAAACGCACAATAACAATGGTTTATACTTTAGAGCAATCTAATGCAACTCTATTTCTTATGTAAAGACCAAAAAGAGAATCCACTCAATAGACAATGACAGAACATACCAATGTGTTGCACCCTCGACACAAGATTTTATTTTTGATCCCACTTAAGACTTCAAGAATTATAAGTGGCTAACCATTCTATGAATCTACATCACATAATAGAAGAACCAAATCAGTCATCTAGAAAAACTCCATTTGTGCATAAGAATAGAATGGTAACAAACTTCTTAAGCAATGAAAAATTGTAACTATAAGTCTAAAACTAAAATCTCAATGTCCACTAGTATCCCGCTTTAACTGGGTAACTCTGCAGATAAAACATAGAATCCTACATCCAAAGTTCTCATTCTAAATACAACAACAATTACAACAAAAACTGCTTGGACAACTAAGTAGTCATGATAAGTACATAGAATTTCTATTGCCTGAAAAAACCCGTCAAGCTAAAGCCGAACCTTTTTTTTTTAAATAAAAAACTATTTGATTATAGAGCAGGCTATAGCGTGGGTGGTTGTTGAAACTAAATTAGAAACGTTGGAAATCTGATGAGAGGGCCCAAGAGTAATCAAAATAATGATAAAAACAAGACATAGATCTCAAAACATGGAACAAATATTATAAATAATATAACAATAAGGTCATGAATCTCACCACTCAAAACAATCTTGACATCTAATATATTGACCTTAAACCCTAACCAAACAACCTCACAGTTTTAGCAAGAGCTTGAGCTCGAGAGCAAGCAATAAGTAAAACTTGATAAATCAACTAAATAACATAACCTTCAAGTGCAAAAGTATCAATTTTAAGAGGATAATACGACCTTTTACCAACAAATATACAGTCGAAAAAGCAAATTTCAGCAAAATATGATCCGTGTTACGAATTCTAAAACCCTAGATAGAATTCAATTTTGAAACAAGTATGGTATTTTCATCAACAAACAACACTGGCAAATAGAAACCAATGAATCTGCAATTGGTCACCTCAATCACAGTTTACAAAAAAAAAAATTTAAGAACAAAGCAAACAAGCAAGGTCTATAAGCACTGACCTTTACCACTCGCTTTAGCCACAAAGGAAAGAGAAAATAACAGCAACACTAGTTCTCTGCTTGGCTGCCCGGAAAGCGACGGACTGCAGTTAATTTGCGGCTCGTGAGTGAAGTATTATTGGATTCTTTTTTCCGTCACGAATTTTCCTCCGTTTTCTTGGCAACCAAACGAAACAAGCATTGAAAAATCCAGCCCAGAAATTCGTGGCGGGTTTTGAGCCAAAAGACCAAAAGAAGACCAGTGTTCTTAAAACATTTTGCTTCATTATTTCGCGTTTCGCGCCGCGTGGCGCTTCGGTGATTTCAAAAAAAAAAAAATTATGAATAAACTTTATTGTAGTTTAGGCCAACAAATTGTCGTTTCGTGTAAAAAAAAAAAAAAAAAAAAAAAAATTGGCTTGTTGGTTTTTAATACTTGTATGGCTCAAACCACACGTCACGTTACTAGAATAAAAGTGTTTATTGCCCTGATCCCCTATCTATATTGTCTGTAATATTTTTTTTCTATCTAATAAATAATTGACACCTCATTTATTCATTAAAGCGCAACTAACGGAGTGAAAAAGCTTTTTCATTTAATTAAATTAGATTTTTTTTTATTTATTGGATAGACAAAGAATAGGAGAGACAATGTAAACGGACGATCTAGGCAATAAACACTTTTATTCAAGCAACGTGACGTTGTGAAAATACATAATCTTCTAATTACGGTGGTTGGTCTGGTCCCAAACTATCGATTTGGCCAGACCAATCTCTTTTGGCAGTTTAAGAAATAATTCAAAGAGACCAAATGGTTATATAAGAGGATACCAAACCAAACTAATACATTACGGTCTAGTTCAATTTGGATCAGGGTTTTCTTCTCATATTTGAGTTAAATTTGGGTCTAAATTAGAATGGTCCAAGTGACATTCTATGAGTTTTTTTTGGGTTATTCTGTGAACTTTTTCTTATCATTTTTAAGTTATTTAAGGATTGAAAACTCGAAAAACATACACATTAATAGTGCTACATTTCATATTTCTTAAACTCAAAGTCTAAATACAATTTACGGTAAATACTAACAACTTGAAAGCATGGGTGAAATTTTAATTATATATTAGTTTTGAATAGTTAGGTTTAAACTATTTCTTAAAATTCTCAAACTGGTGTGAATTGCTAGTCCCGTTTCATATCATTGATGTATAATGTAAATCTAGATCGATGATATGAACTCTAATAAACAGATGTGATTCAACAATTTCGATCTACTCTACACAATCCTACTTGTAGTTGTTGAAGTTCAAACAAACAATTCACTTTCTTGTCAATATTGTTCTCTATTTTTTTTTCTTTTTAGTGAAAGTTTTTCAATTTTTTTGTTGAGTTTATTTATGTGGATTTTTTCTAAATAAATTTGTCATTTATTGCAATTTTGTTCTTTATTGTTTTTAATATATGACGTCATTTTGTGTTATTTGATGAGGTTATTGCTATTGTTATTTTTAAAAGAAAATTGTATTATTGTTGTTTTTTTATAAAAAAAAAAAGATTTGTTATTTGTCATTTCGATGTCACTTTTTGACGTACTCGTATTGTCATTTATGACCCGTTTAGTTTGCTGATTCAAATTTTTAATTCGAATTAATATATGATTTTATGGGAGAGTTTTTAACTGTATCAAAAAAGTTAGATGTGATTGTTTCTGAAAACTTTTTACTATAACAAACTCGAATCGGTGAAATGAACGGGACTTTATTCTTTCTGGTGTCGTTCCAACATCTCCCTTTAGGCATCGTTTTGAATCTTTGTCGGCGGTTCGTTTCTATTTTCGGTTACATCTCACTTTTATTGTTTACCCAAAGTTGTCATTTTTTATTCCCGAGTTTTGTCTATTTTTGTCTTTCTCCTCAACTCTCAGGTGTTGTCGTTCACGTTTTTGTCCCAATTTGTTTTGGGGAATTTTTTTTTTTATCTAGTTGTCAGTTTTTGGATAGAAAAGTGAAATTCATATGGCTAACCCCAATTAAGTTGGGATTAAGGCTTGTTGTTGTATCTAGTTGTAGGTTTTTATTTTTATTTTTTACTTTGTCGTCGTTACCTAACATATTTGTCGTTTCCATCTTCATAGTTTTTTCTTTTATTGTCGTTTGTTTCATCACAATTGTCGTTTTAACCTTATCACCAACTGTTGTCGTTTGTAACTTATGATATATATATATATATATATTATTTTGCTCTTCTTGTTATTGTTTATAAGGGTCCGTTCGGTTCGTTAATTCGAGTTTTTAATTCGAGTAGAGATGTGATGTTGTGTGAGATGTAGCAAAAAAGTTAGATGTGACTGTTTCTGAGAGCTTTTTATTGTAGCAGAACTCGAATGAGCGAAATGAACGGGGCTAAAGTTTTTCTGTTTTTGACTTTGTCCTCATTTGTTGTTGTTATGGTTTTTCTTTTGCTATTTGGTAAGGTTCTGTCGTTTTCTGTGTAATTGTCGTTTTATATTTTTGTTGTCATCTACATCAACGTTGTCGTTTCTACTGTATCCTCTTTATTTCATGTTCTTATAATTTGTTGCACTTTATGATAACACGCTTTCTGAGTTGTTTTGTACTTGTCGTTTCCATGTTTTGTCGTTTATTTTATTTTTTTCAATTTGTTTATATCTTAGTCTATTTTCTATCTGAAAATGGCTTTATAATCTCGTTGTTCATTCTATCTGCGTCGTTTTTATGGAGTGTTGGCTTATGTACCTTGCAATGTCTTAAAAATAAAATTGCAAACAAATCTTAGAAAATGTAAAACATTTGACTAGTACTAAAAAACAATGTTAGAGATCTCATGTCTATTGACAAACCTTTGTTATTTGTTATTAATACATATTTTAAAATTGCATCTCCGGATCCAAAGTAAAATTCATTTATCACGTGAGTTTTTCTTTCCCGCTAACTTGGAGATTCAATTATCACGTGAGTTGATATCAACATAACAATTGAATTGAGATCTCAAGCACTACTCAAGTACTCAACCTTTAAAGGAGCTGAGGTATTCCATTTCTCTTTTCCACGGAATGCCCATGCTAAAGCAGCCAAAAGTCACCCCAATCCTCTCATGTATCAACAAACGGTAAGAATAGGCAGAAAATAGCATTAGTGATGTATAGACACAAGTAGTGATGTAAAGACACAAGTTTAGCTAGTTTGAGGATGAAGTGCAAAGATCTAGAAGTTTTCCGCTCAAACCTATGAAAAGAACACCCCCTTAGAAGTTCGGGGACTTAAGTGCCAGCCCCAGGATAGGTTAGTGGACTAATGATGCTACAATGCTCCGCCTATTGCCTTGAAGTTTGACAAAATAAAACGGACTCAACAAAAATTGGTAGCAATAGAAACGATTATCAAGACTTTGACAAGAAAACGCATTCGGAAGGCCAGAACTTAATACGAACAAAGTAAACTCTATTTCATTCAAACACATAATCGAAAACAAAGAAAAATCTACAGGAATAGTTAGCTAGTTTTCATCATCGAAACATGGATATTACTTAAAAATAAGATGTGTACCAAGAAAATAAATGATGTATTTGAAGCTAAGCTGGGGGCTTGTACTTAAAAATAAGATGTGTACCAAGAAAATACATGATGTATTTGAAGCTACGCTGGGGGCTTCTTGTTGAGGAAGAAGATCATCAGATATTGATACACGCCTATGGCCCAAAATGCAGAAAAGCCAGTTCCATAAGCCCCAAGAATTTCAACCTTGCATGACCAACTATTGATAATGCGGATTAAGACGCTCAATTTTTTGACTTCGAATGCTTTACAAGCCAATCAATAACTGTATCAATATTCGTAGAGTTCTTACAAGAAATCTCTATCAGTAATTGACCTGAGTCCCCTGCGCAGAAGAAAACCTGCCTCAGTTCCAGGTATAAGAAGCAAAATCTTTCATAAATGCAGTGCTCAGAAACCTGACTTTTGGCTTTTGCTGCACGTAACATCTGAATTTCGGCTTTTGTTGTATGTTGACGACAAATAAGAAAACAAAAAGTTTGGCAATGACTTTTAAGTAAATACGGAGAAGAGACTGCATGCTCACCCCTTTTTTTTTGGATGATCGATAAGCCACCCAAATCATATTTTCACATGCTACTATCAACTTACATTTGTTCTGTCAGGCCCTCTTTGGACAAAGCTCCTGGTTTGTCAATTTTGCTGCCCAATACCAGCAATGGAATACCATTCAGTGAAGGTTTACTCAACAGGTCATGAAGTTTGCTTTGGAGACCGGCAAGTTTTCACAATCAGCAGCATCCGAAACATAACTGCAACATGCAAAAGTGAGGCCAGAAATTGTTGGTTACTCAAAATTATAACACCACACTAGTGATCCGAAATCTCAGTGATTACAATATTACAAATAACATAAAAGGACCAACATGTTAAAATGCCTTGCAGTGAAAGTCGAGGGAAAAAGTGGTATAAAATCAACAACGATATGGATCAAAAATAGTTATAGTCATACACAATAGCTGAAACTGTGAGGCAGTATCTTTCTTACATACTGCGGAACCTTGGCTGTCCTCCAAGATCCCACAACTTAATTGTCACGTTGCCTTTGGTAACTTTCTTCATATTAAATCCTACCTGCAGACAAAGGGGATAATTATAAGAGAAATTCTCTCATGAAATCCTTACAGGTAAAGACAAAGGGCATGTAAAGATTCATTGAGAAAAACGAATTACCGTAGGGATCATGTCTTCACTATATCCACCCGTCTTGCAAATAAGATTCAGAAATTCGAATCAAGAAATCAGCACCAAAAATAAATAAATAAATAAAAATGAACAGATTTATCTGTCACATCTTTAAATCCTTATTCCACATTCCAGGAATCATCACACCAAATTACTAAGAAAATATGTTAGAATAAATACATGTCTCTATTAGTGCAGCCTTAATCTCCAGTAGAAATCTCTAAGATAACGAGCATGTTGAGTTATTGTCTTCCTTAGTCAAATCACAAGATTCTTGAATGATGTGTTTTCTCTCTAGATGGGGAAGAAGAAAAACGGCCAAATGATTTGACGTATTGGGGACCATAACCTAGTTTCTTTATATACTGTCCCATTAGGCTCCCATTAAACCTAATTTGGTCAATATTAGGTATCCACCCATTTAGCTCATACTTAGTTAGGAGACTATTGGGCTCTCCACAATTAGACCACTTAATTAGCCTAATTAATTAAATAGCGTTAATATAATTGTTATAAATATGTAGTCCAAAATTATTATTAGGAAATATAATTTCCTAACAATCTTCCACTTGGATTATATATAATTCCTGACACAATTATATCATACATTATTCCTTAGGCGCACAATTATATTAGCATGGGATCATGGCGGCTTTTGTCACTATCAAAATGCAACTAAACCTTCCATGGTTACCATACAAACATATTCAATGACATAGATTGAGTATTGATGAGTGGCATGGAAATTACATGTAATGTGATCTCCAACATGCTTATTTCCAACTGGTCATACTTTATTCTTTAGGAGATTAATCTGTAATTTTCAAAACATACTGCAAAAATTGCAAACAGAAAATTAACACATTCCGAGGGAAAAAACTATAAAATTGTAAATC
This sequence comes from Morus notabilis, assembly GCF_000414095.1. Taxonomy (NCBI): domain Eukaryota; kingdom Viridiplantae; phylum Streptophyta; class Magnoliopsida; order Rosales; family Moraceae; genus Morus; species Morus notabilis. The sequence continues at coordinate 22,762 of NW_010358483.1, read as the reverse complement.
CATCTCATTTATTCTGCAGAAAATAAACAAATAAATGTTTATGTCATAGAACATCTAAAATTAACTCCCACTAAACCTCAGTATCCTCAAACAAAATAACACACATATGAACAGTGTGCTCGTGAAAGGCCTTAGGCGTTAAGCCCTTGGTTATCGAATCTGCAAGCATGGAGTTTGTCCCTATGTGGTCTATCGAAATCTGACCCTTCTGAGCTCTTTCTTTAACAACCAGATACTTGTTGTCAATATGCTTTGATTTCGTACAGCTTCTATTGTTATTGAAAAACAACACTGCCGATTTGTTGTCACAGAATATCTTTAACGGCCTTTCAATACCATTAACCATACGCAGTCCCGTGACAAAGTTTCGCAGCCACATCCCATGATTAAATGTCTCATAACAGGCTATGAACTCTACAGCCATGGTAGAAAAAGCTATGAGTGTCTGCTTGGTACTCTTCTAAGAAATAGCTCCTCCTGCTAACATGTAAACATAGCTTGACATGGATCGCTTATTGTCTTGGTATCCAGTAGAATCAGAATCAGTATACCCGATGATCTCTAAACTGTCTGAACTCCGATAGGTGAGCATGTAATCATTTTTTCTCTTCAAATAGCGCATAACCCGTTTAGCTTCTTTCCAATGATCCACTCCTGGATTATTTAAGTATCTGCCCAATACTCTCACTATAAATGTTATGTCGGGACGAGTACAAACTTAAGCATACATTAGACTTCCTATTACTGATGCATAAGGAATCTTTCCATTTTTTTTATCTAAAGTTCATTCTTGGGGCACTGACTGAGACTAAACTTGTCTCCTCTAGCTACGGGCGTATCTCTTGATGTACAATTCTTCATGCCAAATCTATCGAGAACCTTTTCAATATAACCCTTTTGTGATAACCCAATGATACTTTGAGAGCGATCTCGTAGTATATGTATTCCTAATACAAAAAAGGCGTCACCAAGATCATTCATCTCAAAATTCTTAGTGAGAAATTTCTTAGTTTCGTGCAATAAGCCTATATCGCTACTGGCAAGTAATATGTCATCGACATATAAAATCAGGAAGATGAATTTACTCCCACTAAACTTGTGATATACACAATCATCGACCACATTCACCTCAAAACCATAAGAGGCGATAACTTGATGAAACTTGTGATACCATTGACGGGAAGCCTGTTTGAGACCATAGATGAACTTCTTTAACTTGCAGACCATAGACTTTGAATTTCCAGATACAAAGTTTTCTGACTAGACCATATAAATCGTCTCATCAATGTCGCTATTGAGAAACGTTGTCTTAACATCCATCTAATATAGCTCAAGTCTAAATGAACCACAAATGCCATAACTGTCCTAAAAGAGTCTTTCAAAGAAACCGGAGAGAAAGTCTCTTTGTAGTATATGCCTTCCTTCTGAGTGAATCCTTTGGCAACTAGACGAGCCTTATATATTTTGATGTTACCTTTCGAATCCCTTTTGGTCTTAAATATATATTTACAACCTATGGGTTTCGTTCCTTTAGGCAACTCGACAAGATGCCAAACATCATTATCTTTTATGGATTTCATTTCATCCTTCATGGCATCAATCCACTTTTGAGCATTAAAACTCTATAAAGCTTATTGGAAGTTGATAGGATAATCTTCCCCTAAGCCTAAACCATCTTCATGTTCTTGGAGAAAGACGACATAATCATCTGGAATCGCACTTCTCCTTTTTCTAGTGGATATCCTTAATGGCACTTCTTGAAGTTGTTGAGTTTGCTTCATAAGTGTTGTAGGGGGAACCTCATTGGTGTCTTGTTCTGGAACAATGTTAGGAACAAGAGCCTGATCATTGTTATTTTGTACTGGAGTTGCATCTTGGACAATGACAGGAATAAAAGTGTTCAGCATATTCAACAAAATAGCAACTAACGGTTCTTGAGTCCACTTTCTTTTCATTTGGCTTGTAAGCCCTTACTTCAGCTGGATAACCCCAAACATGTAAGTGCCTAATGCTAGGTCTTTTTCCTGTTCATAGTTCATAAGGAGTTTTGGTTACTGCTTTGCTTGGAACCCTATGAAAGATATAAATTGCAGTCTTTAATGCTTCTCCCCAAAGCGATTCAGATAAAGAAGAATGACTAATCATGCTTCTCACCATGTTTTATTTCGTCTCTCAGCAACACCATCCATGCTAGGCTTACCTGATATTGTGTATTATGTGACGATTCCGCATTCCTTTAGGAAGATAGTGAACAGTCCTGAACGTTGTTCTCCTGATCCGTCATATCTACCGTAGTACTCACCACCACGATCAGATTTGACTGCCTTAATTTTCTTGCCTAGTTGAAGTTCAACTTCGGCCTTAAATTCCTTGAAAACGTCCACTGACTGTGACTTCTCATGTATTAAGTATAGGTAGCCGAATCTCGAATAATCGTCTATTAACGTAATAAAGTATTGTTGATCATTCTAAAAACCTGTAGGGAATGATCTACAAATATCAGTATGAATGAGTTTTAAGACATCTTTGGCTCTGTCGGCACCTAATTTCCTTATGTTTGTCTGTTTCCCCTAAATGCATTAAACATAAATCTAAAAGTCTGTCAAGTCTAGGGGACCAAGAAGTGCATTATTCACACGCCTTTGAATTCTTTGTTTAGAAATATGACCTAAACGCTTGTGTCATAGGGTGATAGAATTCTCATTTAATTTTCGCTTTGTACCTCGTGCACTAGTGTGCAAAATTTCATTATCAAAAGTAACAGTATCAAGCATATAAAGATTATCAATTAAAGAACCAGTACCAATAACATTTGAATTATGAAAAGGACTAACTTTATTATTTCCGAAAGAACAAGAATAACCAGATTTGTCTAAACTAGAAATAGAAATTAAATTATGTCTAAATGATAGTGCAACAAAAGTCTCAATCAAATCCAAATAGACACCAGTCTTTAATAATAATCTAAATGTTCCGATAATTTCTACTGGAACTTTCTTGCCATCGTCCACAAAGATAAATCTTTCAGAATGTGAGTAGTAGCACCAGAATCTACCCACTAAGCATCTTTAGGTACATAAGCCAAATTAACTTCAGAGCAAACCATAGTGAGTGTCTTACCCTTCTTTTTAGGCCAAGCGGCGTACTTGTAACGCTCTTTCTTCATGTGTCCTCCCTTCTTACAGAAATAGCAAGTGAATTCCTCATCCTACTTCTTTACTTTCTCTTCTGCTTGGGTGTTCCTTTTGCAGTATCCTTATCTCTTTTCTTTCTCTTATTCTGAGAGGTGGATGCCAAGTGAGCACTTTCAATCTTATCTTGCTGAAGTCTTTCCTCTTCTTGCACACAATGTGAAATGAGCTCATTAAGAGTCCATTTGTCCCTTTGGGTGTTATAGCTCACCTTAAATTGATCGTATTGTGCAAGAAGAGAAATAAGAACCAAATGCACGAGCAAGTCCTCATATAGCTCTAACTTTAGTGCCTTGAGTTTCCCAGCGAGATTAGACATATCCATAATGTACTCCCTTATGTTCCCCTTTCCTTTATACCTCATGGAAATGAGTTTTGCCAAAACATTACTCGTTTCCACCTTTTCATTCTTGGCAAACTATTGCTCAATTTCTTTGAGGAACTTCTTGGCATTAGTGCTCTCAGTAATAGAGCCCCGAAATGCTTCCAAAATGGAGCGTTTCATGATCATTAGACTCATGCAGTTAGAGCGATCTCACTTCTCAATTTTATCCGTGTTCGAATTTTCTGTAGTGGAAGTGGGTCGCTCGATCCTTAGCGCATCGTCTAAGCCCATACAGCTGAGAACGATTTTCACGTTCTCTTTCCATATCTTGAAGTCGTCCCATTCAGTATTGGGATTATATTTATTTGTGCAGAAATATTAGCAGCAGTAGCAGAAACTGAATAGAGAACAAAATAAAACAACATACTCACAATCAACATTTATGTCATACATGACATAAACAAACAATCTGAAGGATGGTGGGCCCATTTCAAGATACCTAACACAAAACTGATATTTAGTCTTTGGACAAGAAATATCAGCTTGTAAGTGGCACTCTCCGCGTAGTAATCAAATATTGACAATAAATCCTGTCAAACAATAGCCTTCCTTTGGGCCGACTATTGTTCACATGGAAAACCATCTAATTGTCACATATTTATTACCACAAGTATACCCATTATTTGGCCAATAATAACCTTCCTTTGAGTCGATCATTATTCACATAAATAACAGGTATACTCATCTTTATATTTTAAAATAAATTAACATCCACAACAGATGTTACTTTGGCAACAATATTATTTCAATCAATTTATTTCAAATACAAGACAATTAAGTGTAATAATAATAAAATAAAATAAAATAAAGAACTAAAATTTCATTTTCTTTAATTGAATCTTTATATTTCTTTAATTAAGTTACACTTAATTTCTTAATGGGTTAAAAATTGCCTAAAATCTCCAAAATTGAGTTTAAAACAAACCCAAAATTGGCACTTATTCTTTTTTATGGCTGCAGGTAATAACCTGCGGCCCTTACTTCAAATGCACAAGCCCAATCGGGCATGTGCTTCCCTTTTCTGTCACGGGCCTGAAATGGGTCCGTGTCCTTTTTTTTTCAGAAATAATAGAAAATAAGCCAATATGAAAAGCTTAAGGAAGTATATATGCAAACTTTTAGTTATAAAAATTAATAGGCCATAACTTGTCAAGTTATGGTTCATAATCAAATAAGTTATGGACAAACTTGTCAAGTTATGGTTCATAGCCAGACAAGTTATGGACAAAAACCGTGATTTATGGACAATAACTTGTCAAGTTATAATTCATAACCAGACAAGTTATGGACGAAAACAGTAATTTGGCCTATTTATTAACTTATGTAAACTATTGGCCTATTAATTTTAATTCATCTCAAGTCTTGGTCTATTTTCTTTTTTCTCCCTTTTTTTTTTTTTGCAGTTCCGGGCTTTAACCTAGAACTGTGGGAACCATAGGGTCGCGATTGCGACCCTTCCCCAGATCTGGCGGCTGCTAGGCCACCACTTCATGCAGCCGCGGTGGTACACCGCGACTGTCCTGTCACCGGCGCGGCCAGAGGACTGCGACCGGTCGTCCATAGTGCCCGTGGCGGCAGATACGGCCGCCGGCCATGAAGAAGTTTTTTTTTCTTTCTTTTCCTTATGTGGTGGCCTTGGCCGCCGCTGTTCCTCATCCCGTCGCGGCCAGCAGGCCGCGGCTAGCTCGTTGGCGCGGCCCAATGGCGGCGCCCTTGTTTCCTCAGCGCTGACGGCCAAGGCTGCCGTGAGACACAATCTTCAATCCGAAGAAGAGAAGAAGAAAGAAAGGGAAAAACAAATTTTCCAGAAACAACCGAAAAAAACTTTTTAATAAATTTCTTTTACCAAATTTCCTTAATTCCTAATTTTCAAAAAAATCAATTTTGTGAGTAACAATTAATCCGAAATTATTCAACAAATTTTGATTAAAATCAATCACCAAAAATTCATATGATTATCAATATACATGTTTTTTCTCAACAAAATAAAGCATATCATAAATTCCAAAGATAAAAGCAAAATCATATGAATCAATCAGCATGATGTTTAACCGGAGATATTGGAGATGAAAATTCTCTCAATAATTTAATGTGATGACCGCTCTGATACCACTTGTTGAATCTTTAAATCCTTATTCCACATTCCAGGAATCATCACACTAAATTACTAAGAAAATAGGTTAGAACAAATACATGTCTCCATTGGTGCAGCCTTAATCTCCAGTAGAAATCTCTAAGATAACGAGCACGTCGAGTTATTATCTTCCTCAGTCAAATCACCAAATTCTTGAATGTGGTGTTTTCTCTCTAGATGGGGAAGAAGGAAAACGACCGAATGATTTGACGTATTGAGGACCATAACCTAATTTTTATATATATTGTCTCATTAAACCTAATTGGGTCAATATTGGGTATCTACTCATTTAGCCCATACCCAGTTAGGAGACTATTGAGCTTTTCATAATTAGACCACTTAATTAACCCAATTAATTAAATAATGTTAATATAATTGTTATAAATATGTGGTCCAAAATTATTATTAAGAAATATAATTTCCTAACATTATCAACTTACAGCAATCACATTCACAAGGGATGTTTTTCCAGCATTTTGAAGGCCTATTAGAGATAACTCCATTTCTTGCTTGAAGAAAATACTGAATAATATGGAAAGGACACACAAATTCATAAGTAAATTACTTAGAAATCAAGCAAGATATTGTCACTTATCAGTCCCAAACAGATTGGGAAAGCATGAGAAAGTGATATTTACAATGATTCATATGTTATACAAATAGCGAAGTAACTTAAAAGTTAGTCACAAACATATGTAAGAAAATTTCAATTGTATTCAATATCCAAGATTCAAAGTTACTAACTTTTTTTTTTTTTTTTTACTTTAAATGTTTCTATCACATTTTCTGAAACCAAACTAAATTAAGAAAAAATCAATTCACAGTTTGCTGAACAAAACCAAATTGAGTCCTCTATGGCTCTATCTGGTTTGTGAAAGACCAAAACAAAAATAAAGAAAAAGTGAAATCAAAGGTTTGAGGTTTACGTATTTTTGGATAGAATTGAGCTAAGTTTTGGCTGATAATTATACATCTCTTTGCTCAGGGCAATTGACAATATAGTGAAAAAAAAAAACTAAAATTTGATATGCATTTTCCTAAACTTTCTCTGCAGCCAAACAGACAAAAACAAAACAGAGCTTTGTTGGGATTTCTTAATGATCTAAACATGCTGCTAGCAAAGCTGAATAGCAATTAGATCAAATGCAGAACTAAAAGAAACATAATCACCTCCGGCCATTGTGTTCTCGGTGGGCAAAAGGAAAAACTCGATTTCGGTTCTTCTAAACCTCACTCAATCTCTCGTTAATGGTGTATATTTTGCTGAATGGAGATTACAGGTTTAGGGACCTAAACCAAGGTGATCTGTCTCCTTTTATAAACTCTGCCCATCATAGAGTCCTTCTCCGTGCACCAGACGTAAGCAACAATGGGCAACTGAAGATGAACGTGTATAAACACGTTTCTAACATGATGGAGGATATGGACCACATTCGGTAATGTTACCGAGTTTAACGGAAGAGAAAAATCCAACAAGCTTTACCTTCGCAGGCAATTGAGAAAAGCTTCCCACAAACTCATTGCGAACGAGCACGATAAAAGAATCTAAGACAAGAGAATGAAAATTTTCTCGGGTTTTCTAATGGAATTCAAGTAATGCTCAGAGAAACTTCTGGGCCTTTTCCAATTTCTTATTCGAAATCAGAATTATACTAATTCCTCAAAAAAAAAAAAAAAAAGACAAAATGAAAAATGTTCGGCTGATTTTACCACGCGCATAATCCGCAGTGGTGTGCAGTCGTTACTTTTTCTTTTGAGAGTCCTGTGGAAATATTACTAATGCGTGATCTCACGCGCTAAAGTGAGACGGAGTGTAGTTTTAATGATGACGGAATGGAAGTTGGAGAAGGGAGCAGAAGACGACACCGTTTTTGTTGTTAAAGAGGCAATGATTTTGTCGTCGTACGACCAATGAGAAACAGTCGAGCTGGGTGACTTTTGTCGTTTTGAACCAAACGTGAGCTCTTTAAGTGCAAAAAAAAAAAAAAAAAAAAAAAGTTAATTTGATTTCTTATCGCCCGTTTATCTGTAGTCCGTTTAAGATTATTGACTGCTTGTCAATAAAAGTTTTGCAAGGTAAACACCCTAATGAGTAATGATACTTCGATTAAAAAAAAAGAAGAAGAAAGATCCTAATGATACTATTACTAACACTAACAATGCTTTACCCCTAAAGAAACTAACAATCCTTCTGCAAAAAATACTACTCATGTTTAGTTGTTTGTGTTAGAAAACATTAATAACAAAAATATTTCTTAGAGAATATAAAAAGGAAAAAAAAAAGATTTACTCCCAGCCAAAAAAAAAAAAAAAAACCATGTTCAATTATGATTATTTAACTACTAAATTATTATTTTAGGGAAAAAAAATACTACAAATTAGTTTGCCGTCTCATTTTTTGAGGAATAACTATAAACCATGTTCGTCATAGCCGCAATGTGCTAATTGGGGGAAAAAGAATCATCTTGAAAACTGACTTTTAAGGATGAGCATTAATCATGGGTTCAAAAGAATTCACCACAAAAACACACCAACTCAAGAAAACACAAGATTCTAATTTTTTTTTTATTTTTTTTTAAGATACAAAAACAAGTAAAGACATATACAACGACAAGTTTTCCTCCAAACTTATCAAGCACAATATCCTCAATGTGTAGGCAATTAAAAACACAAGCAAAGGTTTAATAACGAGTTTATTACAATTGATTTAAGAGTCAGTCAAACCATGTTCGGATTTGAGTCGAAGTAGTTGCATTATAGGTAGAATCTATATCAAGGTGCCTTGGTATGATGTATGAGCACATTCTTTTCGCGTTGAATAAGTGAAGTCACCAGAAAGGAAAATGGCTACCGCGAGGCCAGTGTCAATAAGAGGGACCTCCACTAATTTGAGCCCAAGCGCGCGGTGGCTTGTTACAAACAACCATGTCAAGTATGAGCGAACTCAGTTAACAGGGAGATAGGCCGCCATGGATGGTAAAAAGATACGTATAAAAAATGTCCCACGTAATACAATTATAAGATAATTAGTGATTTATAAGTCCTTGGGTTCCCTCGAGAATTTGAGCCAAAACCATGACCCAACGGGGCAGTCCATGTGGTAGTGGTACAAGTGTTTGGCACATCATTTTCCACCCAAAAGCCAATCAGAAGCCAATACAAGTGTGAGCCATTGTGGCCCACCATCCATCGGCCAGAGACAGAACGAGGAAGCATCCTAGAAGCAGCAGAAAAACAACTAGTAATCAAAATCTGGTAAAGTGCAAAAATCCTAGGTGTTATAACCGATGGCTTCACTCGCTGTCCCAACACTGACTACAGCTACTACTTCTTCATCAACAATGTCAATCATCACTTTCAGTTTTTAGTTTTCCTCTCTGCTGCTCTGACTCTGAACTTTAATGTATAGTCGTGATCACTAGTCAGGTATTGTGTGTGTATATATTTTGTGAAGTATAACGACGTTTCTTTGATCAATTGTTTCTCGATCAAGTGCTATTTATTTTATGGCCATTCCCATTTTGACGGAGATTTTCGAGGGGTTGAACCTGTTCGTTTCGACGCTATGGGAGCTGCAAGAAATGCGCTTTGCAGCTATATTCGACAACGTCACGTCTGTGGCCTTTACTGTTATCTTGGCCTCAGTTTCTTGCTTCCTAGCTATGAGAAGACCGTGATAATGTCACGATTACTTCTCAATATATCTGCTCTTCTCTTGTTCTCATCTTGAGTTTCCGTGTCTGCAAAATAATTATATACGCCGTTTTTTATTTGTATTTGGAAGTAAAAGAGCTTGGTTTCATTTGCATTTGTTCACTCTTGAATGCTATTTAGAGCTTTTACAACATGGTTTTACGTTAACAACTTTCTGCGTGTTGTTGCTTTTTCTTTATTACCACTTCTACGACTTCACTACAGGAGGATTATAAGTTGCACCAATTCAGCGCCCCATTAGAGGAACAAAGAGATTCTCATTTTGCTTTGGTATTGGCTTAACTTATTTAAATGCTGCTCATTGGTTCAATCAATTTAAATGAAGAGAAACGGCTGCAGCATGGAAATGTGCATAAAGAAGCCTAAAGAGGTAGCTTAAGTTTAGTCGCTAATTCTCCAACCAGTGATTAAAAGTTGAATTGTTAAACAAAAACAATATGTGTTTTGCACTTTGTTTTGATTTATGTTGGAAATAATGACTACTCCCTCCCTATTCGTGAGTTCAAGGAGCCTCGAACGAAAGTTTTGAATTTAAAAGTGGAAATGGCACTGAAGATAAACTATCATAGCTATCGCCTTGTATCATTTAAAAGCATTCAGATTCATGTATGAGTTCTATTGTCCTTTGAAGAACACAAAACAAGCAGTATTTCGACGGTTCTCTGTCTTTCCCTTCGATTTTTTTAGCTAACGGTTTTGGAACACTCTAAAGGCTTTTGAAAATTAACAACATCAATTTTGAATGAATGGCGTAGGGTAGAAACTGTAAAGAGATCTGAGTAATTCTAAACTGTTGGCACAATAAAGCTAGTACCGCCACTTTTGAATAAATTACTTTTGCAGTGAGCATTATGATATTTCAGGTATCAATATGACCCTTAAAACTCAGAGTAGCTGAAGAGCTGGTCAAAGGGTGCTTTACCATTACATTATAATCTCCATGAAATAGTGAGAGATTTAAGAATCCTTTTCTATCTGTTCTGGTCTCCAGAGTCCCAGATTTCTACCCTTTGCCACCAGAGTATTGTCGAAGTTTAATTTTGCCAGCGAAAGCTGTGACATTGAAACGTGCCGGTTCTGGATCAGCAAACATAATTTTGCCTTTCACAACAGCATGAGAATAGCCTGTTTTTAGTATGACTTTACATTTGTGGAGAGGATGGTTGAGATTCTCTTAAGAAACATTCTTTACCTTTCATTTCACTTTTTAGTTGTCTAAAAAGACAAAGCCTTTAATACTGCTTCAAGAAGCTAGGACTCTTACCTGATTTGGGCCTGTTTGCACGCTCACTTCTGTAAGCCATATTAGAAGTCCTCTTGTATCCATGTCTACTTGTCTAGAGCAGATATCATGTAAGCAATGTTTGATTGACTTGAACCAAAGTAACCTTGCAACCCTCATCTTGCTCAAAGTTTAGCATTTTATCTCCACAAGTTTCTTGTGGTAGTTAAATGGTTTCGGGGCCTTACCTCCGCTATATCCGATGGTGTTATACTCATTTGTGAACACGGTTGTCTTTGGATCAAGCTATTGAGCTCTTTGGCAGAATCTTGCATAAGCAGTTTTTCACCAAGTTTATCCTCAAAGAAGCTGAAATGAAGATTCTCATTTACAACATCCTACGCAATTAGCTTTTTCTCTATATCCAGAGACTACAGAGTTGATTTGCTTTACTGCCGGGTTTTGTAGTTCATCAGGGTAAAGGGATTTAACCCAGGAAGGCTTAAACTTTGGACAGTCCCTACCTAAACTCGGTGCTGTACCACTCCATGTCATTGTTGGAAGTGCTAGCTTTGAACCCTGATGCAAACCAGTTTTGGTTGGCCCTTCTTGTGAGGATATTTTGATTTATTCCACATCCAAATAGGAAGCTTTTTGAGTCTGCTTGATGGACACTTTAGCGCCATCCCGTGGACGTTTCTTTTTTTTTTTTTTTTTAAATTATTTATTGCGTGAGTTACTTGGAATCTCACCTTGCTCCTACTCACCTGCATTGTTTTCGATTAGTTTGATTCATCAGAGTTGGTCATTGATTATGAAAAGGATTACAATTCTCTCTGTATATCCTTGTTTCTTGGTCCACTAAATTAGTTTCTTGAAACATTGCCTTAATCGGTTAGGACTAAACGAAGTTGTTAGAATGGAGTGGATAAAGCAGCTGTAGTAATTGATTTTGTTTAGAGACACTTGAAAATGTCATTTTGATGGACAAAGAAAAGCCATCATAGTGGACAAAGGATATGCATTCTGTGAAAAGGATATATACTTCATTGGTTGGTTACTCAATAAGAATAGATTGCTGAAAATTTCCATTTTTTTTAATGCTTTGGTCATGCTGGGATCTCCACTGCCTCTTGGTGAATGGTCAAAGTGAGACACTATCCACCCATATTTCTACTTTTATATTCTTGCTCTACAAATAACAGGGAGAAAGCCAGTCAGTTCAAAGGGAAACTAAACAAAAACTTTAAAACTTCCGAACTAAGAGAAATTATTTAGTGAACGGGTATACAACGTCATTTTATTTATGTAGTATACTTGTCTAATGTGAATGTATCATTTAAGCATTTTCATCGTATTAACTTTTTACGCTTATGTTTCTCTTCTTAATTGGCATTATATTAATTGTTGAGTTAAAAATGTCATAATTCTTTTATTTTAATCAATTAATTTTAAATAATTATTTTTATTTTTAAAATACTATTATTCAATTTCTCTACTTTGTAATACGTGCCTTGCTTAGTTGTTTTTTTTTTCTTAACTTAAAATGCTGAATGAATGGTGTACTCGCTGAACCTTTTTTTTTTTTTTTTTTTTTTTAACTTAAGTTGCTAAAATGGTTATTTCTTCTTGTAATATTAATTCTTCGGAAACTAAAAAAATTGTTTCACAATTCAAGTGTTTATTATAGTATTTTTTTTTATAAAAATTTAAATTTAATTTTTTTTATTATAATATCTTTTTTCACATAAATTTACATTTTAATTTAAACGTAAGAGGCTCTCTTTGCTTGGTTGGCAGACGTGTAGTTATGCTCAGTTGGCACGCGTGTAGTTTTGCTTCCTCTAGCTTGATCGACTCTTGATACTAGTAAAGTCATACAAGTAATCTGGATTTTTTTGACACGTGGAAAAGTGGGACAATAATGAAACTGTTGAACCGAAGCATCTCCAACCCACGCCAAATTGGTGTGGAAAAGTGGGTTTGCCGTGGAGAATTTTCTCCAACCAAGCACCATTTTTCACGCCATTTTGGTGTGAATGGTGTAGAAGTGAATAGTGGAAACTCAAATTTGGTGTTGCACTATTCACTCAACACCAAATTTAGAATATAGCAAGGAATATGAAAAGAATATAAAAAAGGTGATAAGAGAAATATACATGAAATATTCTTTTTAGTGTTACCGTTTCTTCTTTATTCTCTTTTTAAAGCTGTCAAGTCATCACTTATCCTTAAAATTTTTATCATTTCTTATTAAAAAAATTCTTAGACAGAGATCACAGTTTTCTTTCAAGATCCTTTTTTTTTATTTTTATCTTGAATTGATTTTGAAAAAATATCATACTTCAGCTACTTTAGATTTATTGCAACATTATCTTCAACTCCGTCACCTGAATCGCTTTCAGTATCGGCAACATCCGAAATTTCCAATTGCGACAATCTATTAGCAGTAATGTTGTAAGGTAAAATGTCAAACTCTAAATTAAATATTGTATGGGCTCACACGTCATAAATAAGAGCATTAAATAATCAAATACAACTCAATCTTAACTGCTACGTTAGTGGACAATTCTCTTAAGAGTTGACTGTTAAAAAGAAGTGTCAGACATACGAAGGAAATCGACTGTTCTGAAAGGATACAAAGGACAATATGAGGTCGACTGTACCTGCAATCGTAGGCGAAGAAACTTTTGGGAGCGTTTACTGAAGTCAAGGCTACACAAGAGATAATATTTGTGAGATTTGCTCCAAGATTTGCTATTTGTAATTCAAATATATGAAATTTAAATAAGAAAACCGTCCTGATTGATTTTAATTTCTATCTTTTGGGAAACTATTCCAAACGATAAGGGATTTTAATCTCTATCTTTTGAAAAACTATTCCAAACATAAGGGAAATATCTCTGAATTTGAATAGGAAAATAAGGAGGGGCGGTGACCTAAGGTATAAATAATGGATTGTAGGTCAAAAAATTCCTAAGTCTTATTCAAAGCATTAGTTCGCGTAATTCCTCCAAAGATAGTAAAATTTCTCTCCTACTTACAGTGGACGTAGCTCTCAAATCGAGAATGAACCACTATAATTTATGCGTGTTTTTGTTTAAATTATGTTTTAGCTCATTTAATTAGTGCAAATCATTTAAAAATTCGTTATTATTTTGTTAAATAATTTTCAAACAAGTAACAAAATAGAAACCAGTGTTCGTGCAGAATAATTTAGGGAATGTTTATTTTCTGTATTTTTTAATAATTCTGAATAATGATTCATAATTTTATACAGTATTTTTTTTTATAAAAAATACATACAAAACGAAAATAATTCTGAATCTATGAATCAAACGTCCACCTAATTCTACATTACCCCCAAATTAGGCAATCTCTTTATATCTCTTGTGCGGAGGAATGCGCAAAACGGTTTGTGGATGCAAGTTTTCAAAAGTGGACTTACATCAGCTCTCCAAATTTCGGTGTCCAAAACATGATGTTTAATCAAGTAAAGTTATTTAGCTTTTTAATTGATTTTTTTTATGCTTTAATATTGTTTGAGTCCATTGAATGACATAATTTAGGTCTCATTCATTTCGTCGATTCAAATTTTAAATTTAAATTTTGTTACAGTAAAAAATTTTAAAAAATAATCACGTTTAATTTTTTTATTACAATAAAAAACTCTCACATAAAATTATATTTTAACTTAAATTAAAAATTTTAATCAGTGAACTAAATGAATCTTTAATTAATTAGGCATAAATCCAAAAAAGTGGTAAGGTAATAGAATCCGTATAGTTTCTTTTTTTCTTTTTTTATTTTTGTGATAAATAATCGAAAAATAAGAAAAGGAAGGTGAGATAATAAATAATCTGGGAATAAAAGAGATTGCCTATCATCAATAGTACGACATATCTAGATACAATCTTTTAGGAGCCACAGTGCTCCACCACTTCAAATGATGGAGACAAGAGACAAATTTACCCATTACTCTGAGTGAAAATGATAAATTATCTGCCAATCAAGAAGAATGGAAATAACTTAAATTTAAATTATAAATTTTATTATAATAAAAAATTCTAAAAAATAGTTATATTTAATTTTTTTATTACAGTAAAAAACTCTCATATAAAATCATATCTCAACTCGAATTAAAAACTCGAATCAACGAACTAAACTGGCTCTAAAACTTTAGATATATCAAAGCTTTAAACATTACAGGTGCATTTGAAGCTCATTCTAAAATGATTTTATTTTTTGTATGAAAATGAAAATGAAAACATTTTCAATCTCAGACAAAAATTATTTTTAAAAATGTGTTTGGTAGTTTTATTAAGAGATTATTTTTAGTGTAAAAAACTCATTAATGTCTCTCTCTCTACTCAAGAGAGAAGAAAACGAAAACAAAAAATGAAAAATGACTAAAATTTATTTTTTATTTCTCTCTCTCAGTAAACTAAAAAATCATTTTCATTTCTATTTTTTATCTTTATTATGCCAAACGCCATTTTAAAAACGTTTTTATTTTTTATTTCTCAAAAAATATGAAAAATAAAAACGGAATCAATTCTAAACACGACCTACAATTCAAAGATATTCACAATAACTAGAGTTAATGTAACAACTGAAAGAATTAATAAAATTTAATTATGTTAATTGTAATTTATTAATGTATCTAAGATTAATTTTTTAATTAATCATGTCATTAAAAATTTTAGGAGTTATTCTTTTAGAGTGTAACTTGAGTGTAGTTTTTGAGTTGAATTTGAGTTATAACTTGAGTTGAAGTTATAACTTGAATAAAATTGAGTAAAGTTGAATAAAGTTAAACTTAAAAGAACATAAACTTAAATAAAATTAAAACTCAAATTATCTTTTTTTTAATTTTATAGATAAAAAAACATTAATTATTTCCAATTTTAAATTCATTTTTTCTCTCTAAATACCTTCTCATACTTTTTCTTTTCTTTTTTTTGTCTTTTTCTTTTCATCCTTTTTCTTTCTCTCTCTCTCCTCCCCTTTTCTTTTCTCTCCTCCCGCAGGTCCACTCTCCCTGCTCTCTGTCTCTTTCTTTCTTTTTCTTCTCTCTCTCCTATGATTTCTAACGCCGGCCTCCCCTCTCTCTTTCCCCTTCACCGGCGCCACCCACCCACTCTCTCTCCCTCTCTCACCAGCGTCCTTCTCTCTCTCCCTTGCTCTCTCTCTCTCTGGTTTGTTCCTGACGAAGCTGGAAAGAAAAAAGAAACAGAGGAAGCAAGACTCCTCAATCAATTTGAAGTAAGATTTCTTTAAAAACCCACTCTTACATTTAAATTTCTAACTTGAAAAAGTGTGATTTTAGTTAGATTTGATGAATTTTAATTAGGGTTTAGATTTGAATAAATTGTAGTTGAACTTAGGTTACATTTAGGGGTTTTCAGTTTTTGAACTTGTTTGAAGTGTTTGGAAACTAATTTCAGCGATTTCCTGAGAATTTGTTTTGGAACTGAACTCAAAATGTAGATTTTTGATATTTTTCTTATTGATTGTCAAACTGTCGGGGTATTGCAGAAATGCTTTAAAAACTTGTTTTAAAACCAAATTTCAATGGGAAACCAAACTAACGGATTTAGTTCTAATTTTCAAAGAACTCCAAGTTGAATTATGAAGTTGTTTGCAAACTTTGGATTTGAGTCAATGTACACTAATAAGAAATAAGTGTACATGATTGAACATAGATTTGTTTTAAAGGTGAGAAATAAATTCTAAAATATTGTTTTAATGACGAAGCTAGCAGTATGATCGGACGTGGAGCTTCAAGAATAAACGATTAGACAACGTGAAGTTATCCGTAAATTAAATTGTCAAGAGGTAAGATGTTTTTATCCACATCCTTATTAGCATGTTTTAAATATATTGGCCTATGAAAACGTTGTAAAGATAAAAATGCATTTGAAATTATTAAAACTTAAAGAATAGTTTTATATGGTATTTTCTTAAAAAGATTTAAGAAATGGTAACAACGCTGATGGCCTAGAAATCAGGATATGGAGATCGTATCTTTAGGGGCATGACCCAAAATCCGAACGGGCCACTACGGTGGTGTTTGACCATGCAATTGTTGTAAGTAATTTATCATTAAATTACTTGCTGGTGCTTGAAACAGGTAATTTAAGTTTATTTTCCTTTCAGAAAAAGGATGTTTGGTTTCGGATGACATGTTCGGACCCTGAGCTTCTATTTATTTATTCAGTTTTATAAAATTATATATTATTGTGCATTTCGCTCACTTTTCTTATGTTTTAAATGTATTTAAACATCTCCAGAGTTAGCGGTTTAAATTTACAGCATGTCGAGTGGATGTCAATGGATTGAAGGCGCGAGATTCGAAGTGGTTAGTTTGTTTCGAATTTACAGTTTTTAATTCTGAAATATACTGTATTTTTGTAGATAAACTGTATTGGTTGACATTCTTTTCAGAGTTGTACTATTTTTCTTAGATTTTACAGACTGTTTTAAATATTGTTTGTTAAAAAAAGACTCCGGAGCAATATATTTTAATATTCATTTTGTGAATATGTATTTTTTTGGATTTTGTTGATTAATCTCATTTAATTAAACTTAATTTTTCCACTAATCACGGTCCCATCTTTAAAGTCCTGACAGTTAAATATTTACCATATTCTTGGATTATGATAAAGTACGCATTAGAAAGTTCATTCAAGTAGAACAGTTTGGTTACAAATGATCAGAAAAACACTTTTTTCTATGGTGACATCACCATGACTGTAAATGAAAAACACGAGATACTTTTTTCCGAATCTTAACTGATTTATTATATGTGAAGGAGAAAATAAAGAGTGGTATAATAACTTCCATATGCTTATTATAATCCTTTTGGCCAGAGCTTATGATTGAAGCAAAAATTTGCAAAATCACCTATTCATGAGGGAGTGAGCCATGTGGAATTCGGTGATAAGTTTGAGAAATATGGTCAACAACTAAAGCGTAAAAAGCGGTCTCAAGTCTTGCTATAACTATTTCTAGAGTGGCCAAAGAAGGTTTGATTCACAAGGTCAGAACATCCTATTTTTGACCCATTCAGGTATCCTTATGAAAAAGACCAACAAGCCTTTTGGAGATGGTTCAATGGTGATGCGAAAGGCAAGTTGACCATCCGATGCGGGCTCGCTCTGCAAAATCGACATTTTTTTGAGATTATGTTGCGCAATAGTGCTTATATATAGTGAGGTAAGCTATTACTCTTTTTTAATTATCAAATATATATCTTCTTTATAAATTATTAATTATATTTGTTGATTTACTTATCAATTGAATTAATTTGTATTTTTACAGCACGTGGATGAGATTTTATATTTGTTCAGGAAACGGATCGATAAGTTTCCTGATATCTTTCCTAAAGATATCTGCATTCTCAGTGATTGTTTTTCCCAGGCATTGTGTGCATTAGACAAGGATACTGTCAATCTAAAGACTAAAAATTTTAAAATTACTGCTCAGATGAAAGACTATTATAAAGGGACTAGGCCAAGTAGGAGAAGAGATTGGGAGGGAGTTAGTCATTTCTACGTATCATGGAACTGTTTAAACCGCCATTGGATATTACTTGATGTTGCTGTTTCATCTTGGATCGTAACAGTCTATGACTCGGTTCTTACGTATTGTTCACTTAAGGATATGGACGATTCTGTAAAACCATTTCTTAAGTATTTCCCCTTTTTGCTTAAGAAGTCTGAGAAATTCTTAAGCTACAAGGATAATTTCAAGTGTTGATGATCTTAGCACAACCAAAAAAAAATACAGTCCCTATTAACAGAAAGACGTAAGCTGTATTTACATTTTAGTTTTTTAATAAAAACTAGTCTCTTGTTACCTTTAAGCTTATGTGTAAATTTGTTTAACATGGGTGACTGTGGAGTTTACATGTTAAAGACATTAGAGATGCTCATAGCTGAAAAGTGCAATGAAGAAGCGCAAAAGTACCTTAACGACAAAAGGATATTAGATGTTAGAAAGTTTTACGCGGTTAAGCTCAATGCTAGTAATGCAGATCCATAGTTGATGATTAATATTATGTCTAACATCTAATATCTTTTTGTCATTAAGGTACTTTTGCGCTTCTTCATTGCACTTTCCGGCCATGAGCATTTCTAATGTCTTTAACATGTAAACTCCACAGTCACCCGTGTTAAATAAATTTACACAAAAACTTAGAGGTAACAAGAGGCTAGTTTTTATTTAAAAACTAAAATGTAAATACAGCTTACATCTTTCTGTTAATAGAGACTGTATTTTCTTCTGATTGCGCTAAGATCATCGAACACTTGAAATTATCCGTGTAGCTTGAGAATTTTTCAGATTTCTTAAGCAAAAATGAGAAATACTCAAGAAATAGTTTCACAGAATCGTCTATATCCTTAAGTGAAAGGCACGTAGAAACCGAGTCATAGACTGTTACGATCCAAGATGAAACAGCAACATCAAGTAATATCCAATTGCGGTTTAAACAGTTCCATGGTACGTAGAAACGACTAACTCCCTCCCAATCTCTTCCTACTTGGCCTAATTCCTTTATAAAATAGTCTTTTATATGGGCAGTAATTTTAAAGTTTTTAGTCTTTGAATTGACAGTATCCTTGTATAATGCACACAATGTCTGGGAAAAACAATCATTGAGAATGCATATATCTTTGGGAAAGATGTCAGGAAACTTATCGATCCGTTTCCTAAACAAATATAAAATCTCATCCACATGCTACAAAAATACAAATTAATTTAATTGGTAAGTAAATCAACAAATATAATTTATAAAGAAGATATATATTAATTATTAAAAAAGAGTAGTAACTTACCTCACTATTTATATAAGCACCATTACACAACATAATCTCAAAAAAGTGTTGATTTTGCAGAGCGAGCTCGCATCGGATGATCAGCCTGCCTTTTGTATCACCATTGAACCATCTCCAAAATGTTTGCTGGTCCTTTTCATAAGGATGTCTGAATGGGTCAAAAGTAGGATGTTCTGACCTTGTGAATCGAACCCTCTTTGACCACTCTAGAAATGATGATAGCAAGGCTTGAGACCGCTTTTTACGCTTCAGTTGACCATATTTCTCAAACTCATCACCAAATTCCACATAGCTCACTCCCTGATGAATAGGTAGAGTCATATAAGAATGGTCATCTCCACTATCTTTGAATAGTATATAAGCAAAAACCGATCGAGGCACATGAGTAATCTCAGATTATTGAAATTGTAACTAAGAAGAGATTATTGAAATTGTAACTAAGAAGAGATTATTGAAATTGTTACTAAGAAGATTGAAGTTGTACCACTTTTATGTAATTTATTCATCACTGTACGCTTTCGATATTTCAAGTATCAATAAGAACATGGATATTTGATTGCGGTTTATCTTTTGTCACCCTTAAACTCATAGTGGCTGAGGAATTGGTTAAAGGGTGCTTCACTGTTACACCATAATCTCCATGAAAAAGGGACAAATCTATGAATCCTTTATTGTCTGTTCTGGTCTCCAGAGTCCCAGAATTCCATTCTTGAATCAGCTCGTCTACAACATATCCGGCCGGAGTATTTTCAAAGTTAATATCCGCGAGAGTTGTGACATTGAAACCTGCTAGTTCTGGACCTGCAAACATGATTATGCCTTGCACCGCAGGGTGTGAATAGCCCTCTCTAAGTATCTCTTCCAAGTACTGAGCCTGCACAGAAACAAGTTTCAGCCTTGTGGCATAACCGGTTCTAACTCTCGTACGAATTTTTTTGGTACATGAACTGACATAGCAAGGGAATTGATCATCCTCAATTGGTAAGTACAACTTTTTATTACTAATTGATGCGATAACTTCTTAAAGACCTACCTATATAAATGATGACACTTCATTTACCTTGTCACTTGGTATTTAAAAATGAGTACACGAGTTCAGCTTGTGAAGCCTCTTAGACATATAGCAAAATCTCATTGAAGTTGAAATATAGCAAGATTTCAGAGTATTTTAAGAACAAAACTAATATAATCAAAATAATTACTAAGTAATTATATAGTATAAAATGTGACATCATTAAAATATTCTGAAAATTTTGCTTAAATTTCAATTCCACCATAGCAGTTTTGTTGTTTTGTGTAATTTTTACTTATTCTGAGTAGTATATTATTGTTTCAAATAAAACTATTCACCTGATTTGGGTCCTTAGCGACATCCACCTCTGTAAGCCAAATGGGAAGTTCCGTTGTACCTAAATTGTCTAAAACAGATCTCATGTAAGCAAGGTTTGGTTGATCAGAACCAAAATGGCCTTGCAGCCCTATTCC
>NW_010358483.1:0-1760 GCF_000414095.1 Morus notabilis | reverse complement strand
CTGACATTTCCAGGGAATGACAAGATCTCCACAAGTTTCTTGTGGTAGTTAAGTGGGCTTGAGGCCTCGTCATCGCTATATTCTATGGTGTTATACTCATTCAAGAACATGGTTGTGTTTGGATCAAGCTGTTGAGCTATATGATAGAACTCTGCAGAAGCATTTTGACTGAGCTTATCCTCAAAGAAGCTGAAATGAAGATTCTCATTCACAACATCCCAACCAATTAGCTTTCCACTGTATCTAGAAACTACCGAACTGATTCTCTTTGCTGCTGCGCTTCGCAGTTCATCAGTGGAAAGGGATTTGACCCAGGAAGGCTGGTACTCTGGATTGTCCCAGAACACGTTGTGGCCTCTAACGCGAATGCCATTGCTTTGGGCAAATTCCATCATGGCATCTGCTATGGTGTAGTTTTCTTCGCCCTGCCCTTTCTCAGTGCTGTACCACTTCATCTCATTGGTGAAAGTGGTAGCTTTGAATCTTGATGAGAACCAGTTTTGATAGTCAGTACTTTGGAGGATATGGTAGTTCATACCGCATCCAAAAGGGAAGTCTGACTTGGTTTGCTTGATAGACACTTGAGCATCTTCTAATGGAGTTTTATCCGCACTGGTTACTTGGAATCGGATATTACTCTTGCGAATCTGCGGTGATGATTAGATTCAGAGTTCAGTGTATGAAACCTTTTCTTTTAGGCCTTGTTTGGTCGGAGGGAAAATTGGAAGGAGGGAGAGAATTCAAAGTATTGATGGTTATATTTTGGAATATGTGATTGTTTGGTAGTAGGGATAAGTGGAGGGAAGAAAATCAGTCAGGATTCAAAATCATCCCCCTAACCATAATTTTGATCCAATCGGAGTTGGGGGATGTAGATGGGGGGGAAGCATACCGAGTGCAGTAAGAGAAAACTGTTCTCCCCCCCATATTTTCTATCCTCCCCACCAAATATAGAATTAGGCAGGATCCGTTCATTTTACCGATTTGAGTTTAGAATTCGAGTTTTGTTACAGTAAAAAATTTTCAGAAACAGTTACATCTAACTTTTTTACTACAGTAAAATTACATATCAGCTCGAATCAACAAACTAAATGGGTCCTATCTTTCATTCATTATGCCTCAACAAGAAAGATTTAACAGCAAGTAAATCTAAATCTATGGGAGGAGGCAC
Source organism: Morus notabilis (assembly GCF_000414095.1). Lineage (NCBI taxonomy): Eukaryota > Viridiplantae > Streptophyta > Magnoliopsida > Rosales > Moraceae > Morus > Morus notabilis. Next base: position 589 of record NW_010358483.1, on the reverse strand, counting down.
TTCTTTGGTTGGTTTCTCAGTTGGAATAGATGGCCACTAGATAAATTAAGTGCGCATGCTAAACATGGGCAATATTTTATGATTTAATTCTACCTTACTAATGCTTTGGTCTTGGTGGGATCTCCATTGCTTCTTGGTGAATGGCTGAAGTGAGACATTGTCAGCCCATATTTCTGCTGATGTGTTCTTGCACTAAAACATCAGGGAAAAAAAGCAGTAAGGGAAACTTAATAAAACCAAACTTAAAAAACTTAACAGACGAATTTCACCTCGAAGAAAATCTCAATGGGGCTCGAGAAATTTGCGACCATGCCGCCTTTTAGCAGACTCCAGCATCCACTCCTAGCTATGACTTTGCCACCATGTGTGAGATCACCCTTGGTGGGTCTAAAGACAACTGCTACAATCTCACTTCCTTCACTCACTTGAACCCAAGCTGAAACAATCACAAACTTGATCAATTAGAACCAATAAATAATGATGTTTGAATCACAAAAACAAAAAAAAAACAAAAAAATCCTGAAAAACTATTCTAAAATAATGGAAATAGAGATACCAGAAAAGCTGTAGATTTTTCCTTGATCAACTT
>NW_010358482.1:0-604 GCF_000414095.1 Morus notabilis | reverse complement strand
ACCCCAAACCCCATACCCCAAACCCCAAACCCCAAACCCCAAACCCTAATCCCTGAACCCCAAACACTAAACCCTAACCCCTAAAGCCTAAACCGTAAACCCTAAACCCCAAACCCCAAACCCCAAACCCCAATCCCTGAACCCCGAACCCGAACGTCGAACCCTGAACCTCGAACCTCAAACCCTGAACCCCAAACCCTGAACCCTGAACCCCGAAACCCGAACCCCGAACCCCAAACCCCAAACCCTAAACCCCTTAAACCCCTAACCCTGAACCCAAAATGCTGAACCCTAAACCAAGAACCCTGTGCCCTGAACCGTGACCCCGGACACTAAACCCTAAACCCTGAACCCTGAACCCCGACCCCCGAACCCCAAACCCTATATCCAGAACCACGAACCCCTAACACCGAACCCTAAACAACGAACCCCGAACCCCGAGCCCCGAGCCTTGAGCCCTGAGCCCTGAGCCCTGAACCCTGAACCCTGAACCCTGAACCCTGAACAATGAACTGTGAACCCTGAACCCCGAACCGTGAACCCTGAAACCTGAACCGTGAACCATGAACTCTGAACCCCGAACGTCGAACCCTGAACCCCGAAC
>NW_010358481.1:0-610 GCF_000414095.1 Morus notabilis | reverse complement strand
TTAGTAATAATTTTATGATTTTAAGGATTCATTTCATAAGTGCCCCGATTTATTGACTAATTTCTAATGTGCACTCTAATGTTTTTTAGTGTCCCATGTTGCATTAGCAAATTCGAGAAATGAGATTCCAACCAAGAACAAAAGCCTGAGGCAGAGAGTTGTCTTTTATTTATATGTAGGATTAGGGGCGGATAGGTTGACACATGAAGATAAGTAAAAATAGAAGGCTGACAAGTGGAGAAAAGAGAAACATTCACAATTTATTTTAGGGAGAAAGAGAGAAATAAGCTAAAATTTGAGATGAATTAAAATTAATAGGCCAATAGTTTACATAAGTTAATAAATAGGCTAAATTACTGTTTTCGTCCATAACTTGTCTGGTTATGAATCATAACTTGACAAGTTATTGTCCATAAATCACAATTTTTGTCCATAACTTGTCTGGTTATGAACCATAACTTGACAAGTTTATCCATAACTTATCTAGTTATGAACCATAACTTGACAAGTTATGACCTATTAATTTCTATAACTAAAAGTTAGCATATATACTTCTTTAAACTTTTCATATTGACATATTTTCTACTATTTTCTTTTATTTTAATAAGTG
>NW_010358480.1:1834-1990 GCF_000414095.1 Morus notabilis | reverse complement strand
TAACGGCTGATGGGCCGTATTACGACACCAAAAGTTGTCATCGTTCCCGGGCCATTCGTAGCTCGCAAAGAGAGCTTCTTCGATATAACGGTTGATGGGCCCCGTTACGACACCAACATTTGTCGCCCTTCCCGGAGCGGTTGTAGAGCGCGAAGA
>NW_010358480.1:246-873 GCF_000414095.1 Morus notabilis | reverse complement strand
GGAGGTTCGATCTAACGGCTGATGGGCCCCGTTACGACACCAAAAGTTGTCGCCGTTCCTGTGGCGGTTGCAGAGTGCGGAGAAAGCCTAGATCTCACGGATTATGGGCCCCGTTACGACACCAAAACTTCTCGCCGTTCCTGTGGCAGTCATAGATCGCGAAGAGAGCATCGATCTAACGGATGATGGGCCTCATTACGACACCAAAAGTTGTCATCGTTCCCGTGCCATTCATAGATCGTGAAGAGATCTTCTTTAATCTAACAGTTTATGGGCCCCGTTAGGCCACCAACATTTCTCGCCCTTCCCGGGGCGGTTGTAGAGCGCGAAGAGAGCTTCAATCTAACAGCTGATGGGCCCCGTTTTGACACCAAACGTTGTCGCCATTCAAGTGCCGGTTGTAGAGCGTGAAGACAACTTTGATATAACCTCTGATGGGCTGGCCCCGTTACGACACAAAAAGTTGTCACTAAATTCGTCGCGGTTGTAGAGGGGGAAGAGAGCTTTGATCGGACAGATTATGGGACCCGTTACGACGTAAAAAGTTGTCACCGTTCCCGTGCCAGTTGTAGATCGCGAAGAGTCAACCGTTAGATCGAAGAAGCTCTCTTCGCGATCCACGAATGG
>NW_010358480.1:0-168 GCF_000414095.1 Morus notabilis | reverse complement strand
ACGGTGAAAACTTTTGGTGTCCTAACGGGGCCCATCGGGCGTTAGATCGAAGCTCTCTTCGCGTCCTACAACCGCCACAGGAATGGCGACAACTTTTGGTTTTGAAATGGGGCCCATCTGCTATTTGATCGAAGCTCTCTTCGTGATCTACAACTGCCACGGGAACGG
>NW_010358479.1:1105-1447 GCF_000414095.1 Morus notabilis | reverse complement strand
TTTCTTTCTGAATGTTGTGTATTTTCTAGTCTTATACGTTTTTCTTCTGGATACTCTTTGGGGTAGATATTCCCACAAAAACTATATTCTCCTTTATCTCCCTTTAATTCTTTTTGTTTTACTACTTCAATACACATCTTTCTAAGAACGTGGAATGTCTATGTTACTCTGTTAAATAAATTTGGCTGACTATTTTCACTAGTTACATTGGTATTTCATTCTTGGTAGAATTTTTTCTCCTACTCTTCCTGGTATTTTTAACATATATCTTTGGGCTATTCCTAAATCATAACTTAATCTTGCTTTAGTGGCTAAATCTAGATATCTTTGGCTAAAACTGAC
>NW_010358479.1:0-291 GCF_000414095.1 Morus notabilis | reverse complement strand
TGTTCCCATTAGATCTTCTCCTGATATTTTGATTGCAGGTTTCATTTTAGTTCCTTTTGGTTTAAAGGTTTCTATGGTTTCTTCACTAAAAAGTTTACTCCTGAAATCTGAGGCTGTACTAACTTATTCCTATAAATTCTGTGGTTAGTAAAAGATTTTAATTTTTATCGAAGTCTTCAAATCCTTTACTATGTATGTGTGACTTTTATCTTTCCTAATTCTCTGGTATTTATAAGGTATTTTGGTGCTATATAAAATAATCCTATATTTCTATTAAGATCTACTTCTGTA
>NW_010358478.1:0-225 GCF_000414095.1 Morus notabilis | reverse complement strand
GAGGACTGAAATGAAAACAAATTTTGATATGTATTTAAAACAATAAAAAGAATTTAGACATATATAATATAAAACGTTTGTTTCCTATAATCATCCCTGATTCTGAATCATGATTCATGGTTTTCTATAGTGTTTTCTCTCACAAAAAATACACATAAAATGAGAATTGTTCTAAATCATGATTCTGAATACATAAACCAAACTTATTCTAATAAATATGTCTTG
>NW_010358477.1:10151-10438 GCF_000414095.1 Morus notabilis | reverse complement strand
CCTCCTCCAGGGTATAGTCAGCCATTATCTCAAAGCAAGCCGTCAATAGAAGACTTGTTGAGCACGTTCATTGTAGAAACCAGGGGGTGGTTCAACAAAGATGAAGCTAGACTTGATAATATCGAGACTCATTGCACAAATATGAGTGCTACTATGAAGACTATGGAGACACAGATTGGCCAACTCGCCGACTCAATGAAGAGCCTATCATCCGGGAACTTTCCTAGTGACACTGTGAAAAACCCCAAGGAGCAATGTAACGCAGTCACCTTGAGAAGTGGGAAAGA
>NW_010358477.1:3569-9487 GCF_000414095.1 Morus notabilis | reverse complement strand
GGGAATCATTGAAGATGTATTGGTAAAGGTGGATAAGTTCATCTTCCCGGTTGATTTTGTAGTTTTGGACATGGAACAGGATCGGGATATCCCCATTATCCTCGGGAGGCCTTTCCTAGCTACCGGAAGGGCTTTAATAGATGTGCACAGTGGGAACTTGACTCTAAGGGTCAATGAGGAGAAAGCCATATTCAACATCTTAAATCCCAAGAGGTCTCCACAAGAAAAGCCGACTTGTGACCGAGTGGAGGAAGTGAAATCTTTTATCAAGTTCACTCAAGAAGTTGTGTCGAAAGATTCTTTGGGGAATGGCCCTACCAATTCCCTAACAAAAAACAAATCGAGTAATGAACATTGTCCTAAGAAAGATGAAGCGGGGGAGTATGTTGTTAACAGGGTCGAAGCCATTGCCACCCCGATGAACAATGAAAAGGTGGTGCCCAAGAAGAAAGCCAAGAAGAAGCACGACCAACGAACCTTGTGGCAAGATCTCACTCCAGGTCAACGCGTCCTTCTTTTCAACTCTCAGTTGAAGCTCTCCCCCGAAAAAGAGGAGTTAAGATGGTCTGGACCATTTAAGATCAATCGAGTGTCTTCATTCGGTACCATTGAGCTAGAACCAGGAGGATGAAGTCGTGTTTATGTCCAGCTAGGGACGTTAAATCAAGCACTTCTTGGGAGGCAACCCAAGCTTCTACCCCTTTATTTGTTTTGATTTTAGTTTAATTTTTGTTTGACTTGTTGAACATTGAGTTATTTTGTTGATGTTTGTGTTATTAGTTTTTTTTTTTCTTTTCTAGTACAGTTTTTATAACAAGTGTTGATAAAAAAAAATATATATATATTTGTGGTGGATTGCAGGTCATTTTAGGTTAGAAAATTTCCAGAGACTAATTTCCAGAGGCCAGATTTCCAAGGGCAAGTGTTGATTCAGTTCTGTGACAGGATGGACCGTGACCAGCGCGCTGCAGCGCGTTCATGATCGCGCTGCAGCGCATGTCATCCAGAAATGGATTCCCAGATTCACGCATTGCGCGCCTAAGCGCACAGGTCTCATGCGCTGCAGCGCACCAAAAAAGAAAGAGACTCAGGCTGCAGCGCGCATCTCCAAGGATTCCCAGTTCCAAGAGGCGCGCCGCAGCGTGAAAAAGACCGCGACTAAGCGCACATTGGCCAGCAACATTTCCAGCTCCGCTTTTTGCGCGCTGGAGCGCAAAGAAGACTACGCTGCAGCGCGTGTCCGCGCTGCAGCTGACTTATGAACTTCATAGCGAAAGCCCTAGCCCCATTTCTGCCTCTTTCTAAAAATTTTCAGCCACCACCCGACTTTTCTCAGCCAAAATCCTCTCAAATTCTCTCAAATCCTCCCAAGCTCTCACTCTTCACCTTAAATCACCCAATACTTTCACCTTGGCAGCGAATCTAGTGAAGATCTTGATGTTTTTCGTCTGAATTTTTCCCAAATTTTTCCCAAATCTCAAGAGCACAAGAAGGGTGATTTTTTTTTTTTTTTTTTTTTTTTTTTTTTTTTTTTTCCTAAGATTTCAATTTGTCTGGGCCTTGAACTCTCTAGGGAGTTCGAGCAGTTGTGAAACTTACATTTCTGAGCACGGAAAACACTAGATTTTTTAGGGGAAACTCTGCCGAATTTTCCAGAAAACTATTGTGTATTGGAGATTTGTTTTTTTTTTTGTTTTTTTGTTTTTTTTTGTTTTTTTTGTTTTTTTTTGGAGCTTGGGCGTTCAAAAAGTAAAAAAAAAAAAAAAATCGGAATTTCGAGTGAAACTTGGGGGGTGTTTGTTTAGCAAATTTTGGGCTGCCATTACTGCAAACCGGATTAAGTTTGGGGCGAGCTCCAGCGACCGCCCACCCGCCCCTGCCACTTTAGAACCCCCTGCCCTAGCAGTGCCTCCTCCTGATTATGATATCATTCGGTTTGTGTCGAAGGACGTAGAGACACAATATGAACGGCACAATAAGGGTCGGGCCTGCATTCGAGAAAGGGGTTTCGACACAAGAAATGGCGAATTGCCGCCGGACATCATGAATGTTATTCGGGACAGGGGCTGGGAAAAATTTTGTTATGAGCCTGCAGCGGGGTCCACTACTCTCGTTCGCGAATTTTTCGCGAACGCGAGAAAGTGTACTAGGAACAAGACCAAGGTGAGAGGGCGTGTGATTAAATTTGATGCCGAGACGATTAACAAGATTACTTTCGCATCCCCACCCCCAGTTCTGATCAGCAACAAGACTTGCTGGACCGAGATCCGCAGGAAATTCTGGAAGCCCTTTGCGACGGGCCTACAAGGTGGACAATAAAGCAAAACACTGAATCCGCCTTCGAGGCTCGATATCTGACGAACTACACCAAGGTGTGGTTCCATTTTGTATGCACTAGGCTTATTCCTTCGACTCACATCTCGGAGGTTACAAAAGATAGGGCCTTGGTCCTACTGGCAATTGAGAGGGGAGAGCCCTTAAATGTGGGGGCCATCATCAACAGCGGTATTCACCATGCCCTGCGGAAACACAACATTAGCCTCCCATACCCGTCGTTGCTGACGGAGCTTTTTCTGGCCGCTGGAGTGGCCCTGCCGGATGCACATCTTGAGAAGCCCATTCGGGCTTTTGATCTCAACAGCATCATGCGGATCGCTTCCGGCCGGGCGGCCTCAGAGCAAGATGGTGGAGCAGGATCATCACAGCCCCCGCAGCCAAAGCGGAAGCGGGCAGCCACTACGTCTCGCGAGGACTTCGCAAGCCGGGTTGATCAGCATGAGGAGCAGATTGCCGATTTCCAGAGTCAGTCTGCCTTGACTAGAAAGTTGATCATTGAGTTGGCGGAACATCACACCGCTTGCTTGGCATCACTGGAGCAGGCACTGACCCAAACTCGCATTGATGCGGGTCTCGGTGTCGGCAGCTATTCACGTGTCCCTCATTTCCCTGAGCACATCCGGAGGACTTATTGGCCGGGCTTCCAGCAGCAACCACAGTCCAGCAATCAGCAGCAGCAGCCTGACTTCCAGCCACCACCACCTCCGCACGACATGGACGAGGACCACCCTTGGGAGGCGAGAGTCATATCTCGCCTCCCAGGTATTCTTCAATTACATTTTCATTGTTTGCTTCTATTTTACTATCATTGAGGACAATGTAATATGTAAGTGCGGGGGGAACTATTGGATTGCATCAATACTTGTTATTCAGTTTGTGTTGTTAGTTTGTTTAGTGAGTTGTTTTTCTACTCTTGGTGATCAATGAACCAATGTTAACATTATCTCCTGATTTCTCTGAATTTTTGTGCAATGTGTCGTTTGTGAATTCTGTCTGCTTGACAATTGGTGAACATGAAACACTCTAGTTCTCGCAAGAAAAGACCTTATCACTAACCATTTAGGGACCTAGAGGAAAATTATTCAATTAATCAAGTTCATGGTACATTAAGGATTCTAGAACTCAACTTAGGGAAACTCGAGGCGAAATCCTCAGCTAGCTAGTTAGCGGAGAAATGATTTAGGCATTCTTTTGGATCGATTGAGCCTTCTATGCCTACCTTTTGGATTATGTTAAGCTCTTATTCACAGTTAGTAGTAGTGAGACAGAATTGCTAGGAAAAACTAACGGAAGCTTGATTTGTATTAATGGCGGAAGATTGGTTACAAGTAGATAAGGGGATTTTCGAGAGATCCCTTGCTCTCCTAAGATTTCCACTTCTCGGAAGTATACAAAATGGTTCGATCCCCCACTACTCTACCTCCTGCTCTATTTATTCTACTCAGCCTTATTCCCCTCAATAGTACCTGCCTAACTACCTAGTACCTGCCTGCTGCCTCAGCCACTCCTATTTCCTCTTCCCGAGTTCCTTCCTCCACGTCAGCAACCACTTGAGTTTCAGCTGCAAACCTTGGCTCGTGGTGGCGTTTCCTCCGAGCATATGTAAAACGCACGGGGGGCTTATCATTACCCCCGCCCCAAAGATGCACCTTGTCCTCAAGGTGAAAGTGAGGAAATCGTGCATCAATAGCATCATACGACTCCCACGTATCTTCATGTTCCGGCAACTGAGCCCAACGAATCAACACCTCTAGATCAGAACGTCCCCCATGAGACGTGTGTCGCACCCCAAGTAGATCAGCCGGCTCTGTGCACAACTCCAATTCATCGGTCAGCTGGGGTGTCAGAGACGAGTGGGCCTGCCCTTGTCCAACCACCCGACGTAGCTGAGAAACATGAAACACCGGATGAATAGTCGCCGAGTCTGGCAAAGCCAAACGATAAGCGACTGGCCCCACGCGATGTATAATCCGAAAGGGACCATAGAAACACGGACTCAACTTCTCATTACGGCGGCGAGCCAATGAAACCTGACGGTAGGGACGAAGCTTAAGATACACTAAGTCGCCCATAGCAAACTCCACATCTCACTGTTTACCATCTGCAATCGCTTTCATCTTCTATTGAGCCCGAATGAGATGGAATTTGAGTAGATCTAACATGGCATCTCGATCTTGTAGTTGGCGCTCCACGGAATCCACAGGTGACGACCTGATACGAGATCACCAACAAATCACCGGTAAGAATGCAATTACTCAAGTATTATTCAATTATCTACTATCGGAAAGATTCAATTATGAACTTTCCACACACTCTACACACATACAGAGGTTTTCGAGAGACCTCAACTCTCCAATTTCCTCACAATACAATTGTCTAACTCACTCCTCTCTTTATTTTCTAACTATATATCCCCGGATACTACCATAGACCGCCCCCTTACAAAATTCCCCTTCTACCCCTGCCTTTTATTTCTCCTCACGTAAGTAAAGTGCACCGGTGGCCTATCATTACCCGCCGCCCAAACCTGCACCTTGTCCTCAAGGTGAAAGGAGGGAAAATGGTGTTGGATAGTCGAGAACGATTCCCAAGTCGCATCAAAGGCGGGCATCCCGTGCCAATGGATCAACACCTCCACCTCACTCCCGCTGCCCTCACTAGGCTGGCGAACACCCAAAACCGCTGCCGGTTCCATCAGCATTTCCATGTCCGTGGTAAGCTGAGCGGGAAGCTCCTGAGAGGCCTCAGCCGGTCCCAAACAACACTTGAGATTGGACACATGGAAAACCGGGTGAATTCGAGCGGACTCAGGGAGCCGCAAACGGTAAGCCACCTTACCAATCCGCTGTGCCACCTCATAAGGTCCAAAGAAACGGGGTGCCAGCTTCTCATTCCTGCGACGGGACAATGACAATTGCCGATAAGGACGCAGCTTGAGAAACACCAAATCTCCCACCGAAAACTCGACATCCCGCCTCTTGCCATCGGCCACCGCCTTCATCTTGTCTTGTGCCCGTAGGAGGTGAGACTTGAGTTCATCTAGAGCAGCGTCTCTGTCTTCCAACTGACGCTCGAGCGACGCGACCACTGTCTTACCAGAACCAAACCGGATCAAGGGTGGAGGGGCTCGGCCATACACCACGTGAAAGGGTGTAGTCTTAGCCGCCGAATGGTATGAGATATTATACCAATACTCCGCCCAAGCCAACCAACGCATTCATTGACGAGGTTTGTCAGACGCGAAACAACGTAAATATGTCTCAACACAACGGTTGACTACCTCCGACTGTCCGTCCGTCTGGGGGTGATACGCAGTACTACGCTTGAGTGATGTCCCCTGAAGACGAAACAACTCAGTCCAAAACCCGCTTAAGAAAACCTTATCACGATCCGAAACAATGGAGCGGGGAATCCCATGCAAGCGAACCACCTCCCGCATGAACAATTGAGCCACTGCTGGAGCGGTAAAAGGGTGACGAAGTGCCACAAAATGGGCATACTTACTCAATCTATCGACCACGACCAATATAGTGTCATAGCCTTCGGACTTAGGAAGGCCTTCAATGAAATCCATGGACAAA
>NW_010358477.1:0-3068 GCF_000414095.1 Morus notabilis | reverse complement strand
GCAAACGATAGCGTGCACAACGAAGGCACTCTTTCCACCCGAGAAAGCGCGTCAGCAGCCTTATTCTCTATGCCTGGCCTGTATTGGATGTCAAAGTCATATCCCAACAGTTTAGTAACCCACTTTTGGTGCTCAGTACTAATCAGTCGCTGCTCCAACAGAAACTTCAAACTCTGTTGGTCGGTGCGAACGACAAAACGCCTTCCAAGCAAATATGGTCGCCATTTCTGCACTGCCAAGACAATTGCCATCAACTCGCGCTCGTAAATTGAACGTGCCCTGCCTCGAGGAGACAAAACATGGCTGTAAAAGGCAATTGGACGACCATTTTGCATCAACACAGCCCCTAGGCCATAGCCGGAGGCATCCGTCTCAACCACAAATGGCTGAGAAAAATCCGGTAAGGCCAACACCGGAACCGTAGTCATGGCCTTCTTCAATGCCACAAATGACTCCTCGGCCTCTTGATTCCACCCAAACTGATCTTTCTTGAGTTGCGTAGTCAAAGGACCAGCCACCGTCCCATAATTCTTGACGAACTTACGATAATAGCCAGTAAGACCCAAGAAACCCCTCAACTCCCGCAGTGTCTTGGGAGTTGGCCCATTCAGCATAGCTTCGATCTTCCTCTCATCAGCTGCCACGCCCTCGGCTGAAATAATATGCCCGAGATACTCCAGTGACGATTGGCCAAAACAACACTTTTTATCATTAACTCTCAAACTATGCTGCCATAGTAACTCAAAAACCCGAAACAAGTGTTCCACGTGCTCTCCCAAAGTCGCACTATAAATCAAGATGTCATCAAAAAACACCAACACAAACTTCCTTAGGAAACACTTAAACACCTCATTCATTAAGGCCTGAAAAGTGGCCGGCGCGTTTGTCAAACCAAACGGCATTACCAAAAATTCATAGTGCCCTTCGTGGGTTCTAAACGCTGTTTTTGGTATATCCTCGGCGCGCACCCTAATTTGGTGATACCCCGAACGAAGGTCCAACTTGGAAAAGATCTTTGCCCCATGCAACTCATCTAACAACTCATCTATTACCGGAATAGGGAAGCGGTCAGGGACAGTCGCGCAATTCAAAGCCCTATAATCCACACAAAAACGCCAACTCCCGTCCTTTTTCTTAACCAAAAGTACCGGACTCGAGTACGGGCTGGAACTCGGTTGAATGATGCCCGCTTGTAACATTTCGTTAACCAAGCGCTCAATCTCATCCTTCTGCACCTGTGGATAGCGATACGGCCGCACCCTAATCGGTGTCGTGCCCTCTTGAAGTACAATCGCATGATCACGAGCCCGAGTCGGTGGTAATCCCTGCGGCTTCTCAAAAATAGCCGCAAACTGCCGCAACACTTGTGAGATCTCCTCTGGCATTTCCGTTTGCTTCCCCTCTTCGGCGACATGTACACATCCCAACTCTACTAAGATCCCCTCTCCTGCCTTCTTGATTGTTTTTAGCATAGACTTTAAAGAGACCAAAGTCCTACTAAGACTGGAATCCCCCTGTAATGTCACCGTTGACTCACCCACCTTAAACTTCATTGTTAATGTCTGCCAATTAACAGTCATATTGCCAAGGGAGCCCAACCATTGCATGCCTAGTATGACGTCCGAACTCCCAAGCTCAAGGGGTAAAAAGTCTTCCACCACTTCCACCCCTTGCAACCCCAACACCAATCCCCTGCAAATCCCACTCCCCTTCACAGCCTTTCCTGTTCCCATAATCACCCCATACTCTTGGGTTGTAACTAATGGCAGGTCTAACCTCCTCACCAATTCCATGGAGATAAAATTGTGGGTGGCTCCCGAATCGATAAGCACAACCACCTCCTGACTCCCCACTAATCCTCGTATCTTCATGGTTTTTGGAGTAGTGATTCCCACCACTGAATTCAAAGAGAGTTCCACCACCTCCTCATTCACTACTGTAATTTCTTCCTGTTCAATTTGACTAACTTCCTCTTCCTCTTCTAAAATTAAAATCTGTAATTCCTTATTCTTACAAACATGTCCAAAATAATATTTCTCATCACATTTAAAGCAGAGTCCTTTTTCACGTCTTTTCTGAATTTCGGACTCAGAAAATTGCCTAACAAAAGGCTTACCTGATGGTTGAAACGACTTGTCGTTTTGTGAAGGGCCAAACGACTTGTCGTTTGACATGGCTGATTTGAGCACGTTTGTCGGTTGGCTTCGAAAGGCCTGATTATACGGCTGTTGTCGTACCCACTGGTTGGACGTCGTTCCTTTAGCTCCTCTTAAAGCAAAATTTTGATCCTCCACTCTCTGCGCCAGCTCGAGGATGCGATTCAACCCGCTCGGTTGAAGCAGGCGAATTTCCGCCCTAATCTCCGGCTTCAGACCGTTGATGAAGTTTCCTTCGAGGATCGCCGTGGGAATCTCCGTCAAAGGTGCGGCCAGCATCTCGAAATCCCGTATATACGCGCGCACTGTTCCCTCTTGCCGGAGAGCAAGGAATTTCTCGCAGTTCGAGCCCTCCTGTGACGGTCGGAAACGGTCGAGCAACAGCCTTTTGAATTCCAACCAGTCGCGAATGGGCCGGCGCCCGTCCGTCCACTGGAACCAAGCCAGAGCCTCGCCATCGAGACTAATGGCCGCCGCCTCTAGTTTCTCCTTTTCATCCATACGATTTAGTGCAAAAAATCGCTCCGCACGGAAAATCCAGCCATCTGGATTTGTGCCTTCAAAAATCGGCATTTCAATTCGCCTTGTCATACCTCCCAGCCGGAATTCTCCTTCCCGGTGCTCATACGCCGGTCCACCTCCGTTCCCTTTCTCAGCCCTAGCCTCCCTAAATTCCGAATCTTCTCCTCCTTGTTTTTGCAACAACGAATCCAATTTTCCCAAAGTCAATGCCACATTCTTCTCCAATGTAGGAATCTTCTGCAAATCATCCTTAACTTCTTCCATCTCCTTCGCAATTTCCTCCCAAACCGAACTCAACTGTTCCTCCACGGTACCGAGTCTTTCCTCCAATTTTCTGGCACCCATCACAGATTACGCAAGATCGACGCTCTGATACCAATTTGATACGAG
>NW_010358476.1:377-609 GCF_000414095.1 Morus notabilis | reverse complement strand
TCAGGGTTTTGGGTTTGGGGTTTGGGGTTTGGGGTTTGTGGTTTACGGTTCACGGTTCAAGGTTCACGGTGAAGGGTTAAGCGTTAAGGGTTAAGGGTTCAGGGTTCAGGGCTCAGGGCTCAGGGCTCGGGCCTCGGGGTTCGGGGTTCGGTGTTTGGGGTTTGGTGTTCGGGGATCGGGGTTCGAATTCGGGGTTCGGGGTTCAGGGTCCGGGTCTGGGTTCGGGGGTCGC
>NW_010358476.1:0-297 GCF_000414095.1 Morus notabilis | reverse complement strand
GTTTAGGGGTTAGGGTTTGGGGTTTAGGGTTTAGGGTTTAGGGTTTGGGGTTTGGGGTTTGGGTTTGGGGTTTCAGGTTTGGGGTTTGGGGTTTAGGGTTTGGGGTTTGGGGTTTGGGGTTTAGGGTTTAGGGTTCAGGGTTCAGGGCTCAGGGCTTAGTGCTGTGGTTCAGGTTCAGGGCTCGGGGTTCGGGGCTCGGAGTTTAGGGCTCGGGGTTCGGTGTTCGGGGTTCAGGGTTCTGGGTTCATGGTTCGGGGTTCACGGTTCACGGTTTAGGGTTCAGGGTTCAAGGTTCAG
>NW_010358475.1:0-305 GCF_000414095.1 Morus notabilis | reverse complement strand
AAGGTTTCCCCATTAGCCATGAATCTCTCAGGTTCATGTCTGATCCTCCTACTACGCCGAAGCCCCTTAGGTTGTTGTTGGGTTTCCTCTTTTACTCTGATTGGATTGGTTTCCAAAGGAACAGTTGGTATGACTGAGTCACTCGACATTTCCTCAGGCACCACTTTGCTACGAGGCTTAAAGTCGTTCATGTAACTTTCCTCAAGGAATGTTGCATTCATTGAAACCACGACTTTATTTCCTTAGGATTATAGATATAACCCCCTTTCGTCCCTCTCGGATAACCTAAAAAAATGCACACTTCT
>NW_010358474.1:0-562 GCF_000414095.1 Morus notabilis | reverse complement strand
AAGAGTGTGTCAATTCTAGCACCCTTAAGTATTGATTTACACTTAAAGAGAATAAATGTCAAATTTGCTTGTATACCATTGATAAGTTTCACATATTATAAACCAACAATTATTTGATTGTATGAAAGGACATAGGTGCATTGATAAGATGCATATTTCTAAGTTTAGCAAATACCAGAAAGGTTTCTCATTCCACTTTCTAAAAGATAATTAAATACGAAAAAGAGAACCTATGATTCTCATTCTTACTCATTTACGTATTTAATTATCGTTTCCACTTGGTCTTGTAAACACGCCCTAAAACCAACATGGGTGGAATTTTGACACATCCATTGCTTTTGTAGATTTGGATGTTGGCTCGCATGTGCCAACTTGAGAACAAAATTTTTGCCGTAGGAGAACCTACTTACCGGTGAACCTTCTAATATTATTACTTCTTATTTTTGTTATCTGTATGATCAATGAAGCTAAACCAATCTTTCTAGCTGATTTTTTTTTATTTTTTTTATTTTATTTTTATTTTTTTTGTTAAATATATAGTACTCGAAGGAATAGAGTCAAA
>NW_010358473.1:0-919 GCF_000414095.1 Morus notabilis | reverse complement strand
ATTTTGATAATCAAAATTTCTAACTAATAAGTCAATACCCACCTCTCGCTTTTCTACGTGTCACTTCTACATTATGGATCTCAAATTCTATCAAGAATCCAACATGTATTATCCTAGCATTTCGACATCCCACAAAACATACATAACTCACATATCTAAAATAAAGAACCTTGAAAAAAGAACATTTAAATTGTGTATCTAAGAGAACTAATTTGAAAGTGAATTTAGCATTAAAATCCCACTTGTGAAAAAACAAGTTCAGCATATGATGTTGGTAATCACCATTATGAATACTAATAATTATGATAATTACTAAATGAATCCCAATGATAATTACAGCTGGTCATTATTATAATGACTATCTGGTAAACGAAAATTATTGTTTTGCGAACATAAGGATGCTCACAGAACAAATCTAACTTATATTCCACTTAATATTCAAATAGGAAATAAATTTGACCAATTGGTTCTCTCAAAATACGTTTTTGTTTAAGATTTCTTCCCATATATGTGGAAAAAAGTCAAAGTGCTCTTTATTAACACTTCTAAACGAGATTGTGTCACGCATTAGATGCAAATCGAGATTAAACGCCTCTAAAAAATATCTGCAACTTATTCATATGACGAGAGTTGTAGAGAGAGAGAGCGGAGAAAGAAAGAGAGGGAGAGGAAAAAAATGTGTGAGCTTTGAAGAAAAAGAAAGAGAATGAGAAAAAAAAGCTGTGAGTTTAAATAAAAAGAGAGAAATTGAGGAAATATATGTAACTTGTTTAAGTGAGAGAAAGATGAGAAAAAAGAGAAAAAATATGATAGTTTAAATGAAAAGAGAGAAAGAGAGGAAGATAAAAAAAAAAGTTCGAATGAAGAGAAAAAAATTAAAGAAGAAAGTTGAAATTTAATATTAAATTTTGTTAAAAAT